>NC_142795.1:11771727-11790119 GCF_049724085.1 Artemia sp. Qi Xiang Cuo | reverse complement strand
AAAAAATAGAGTTGTGAGAAAGTCAAACTTTAGCGTAAAGAGCGAGGCGTTGAGGAGGGGACAGCCCCCTTCATATACGGAATAATTTCTGTTCGTTTTAAGTTTTAACGTCGTTCCTTACTTTCAGTTAAAAAAACTTGTTTTTTTTATTTAATTTTTGAACGTTTTTGAATTAATGAAGGTTTTGATTTTGGCTCACCATACATGAAAAATTAAAACAAAATTTGCATATTATATTTGGTTAAATGGCTTTCTCGAAACTTGTTTAATTTTATTTACGAACGTTTTTATTAGTAATAAATATACATAACTAAGAATTAACTTACGTAACAAACTTCTATATTCATAAATTTTTAACACGTATATTAGGGGGTTCGCCCTCTAGTCAATACCCTGCTCTTTAAACTATAGTTCGAATTTTTTTTTCCAGTTCTTTAAAAATGACCTCTTAATCACAATCAGTTGATCAGTTGAAAAACTTGTTTTTTTTTATTTAATTCCTGATCTTTTTCTTTAATAATGCTGGGAAATCCGGCGCCCCCTTCATAGCAATGTCCCTTCCCCCATGAAAACTTCCTTCATGGAAAGATCCTTCCATATAGCCCCCGACCCTCTCCTTCCCCCACCTACCAGAAAAATCTCCTCTGAAAAAGTCTGTATACTTCCCAATAACCAATACTATATGTTAACATTGAGTAAAGTTCATAACTTTCAGCCCTCCCCCTGGGGACTTTGGGGGATCAAGTCATCCTAAAAGACATTTTTATCATATTTTCGACCATGCTGAACAAAATGGCTATCTCAAAATTTTGATCGGGTGACTTTGGGAAAAAAATGAGCGTGGAGGGGGCCTAGTTGCCCTCCATTTTTTTTGGTCACTTAGAAAGAGCACTAGAACTTTTAATTTCCGTTCCAATGAGCCCTCCCACGATATTCTAGGACCACTGGATCAATACGATCACCCCTGGGAAAAAAAAACAAAAAACAAACAAACAAACAAATAAACACGCATCCGTGATCTATCTTCTGGCAAAAAATGGAAAATTCCACTTTTTTGTAGATAGGAGCTTGAAACCTCTACACTAGGGTTCTCTGATACGCTGAATATGATGGTGTGATTTTCATTAAGGTTATATAACTTTTAGGGGGTCTTTTCCCCCTTTTTTCGAAAATCAGCCAAATTTTCTCAGGCACGTAACTTTTGATGGGTAAGATCAAACTTAATGAAACTTATATATTTGAAATCAGAATTAAAATCTGATTCTTTTGATGTATCTATTGGTATCAAAATCCCGGTTTTTAGAGTTTCGGTTACCATTGAGCCGGGTCGCTCCTTACTTACAGTTCGTTACCACGAACTGTTTGATAGTATTTTTTATTGGAAAGTATACAGCCATTTTTATTTTTCTTTGGGGGGAGGTTGCTTGTGGTGAATTTCTAAGAAGAGAATCTTCCTTTGGGAGGGAAATCTCTGATGAGTCAATATTCTAGGGGAAATGGTACACTGAGGGGGTTTCGACAGAATTACTATACGAAATTCGTTTTAATTGTCTTACATTCACTTTGCCAAACTTTTCTATAAGGAGATAATCCAGGGGAATTATCCGAGCGCTTTTTCCGCGCCTTTTGTTTTCTGGGAAAGAATTTCCGTGGAAGGGGGCATTTCTGGAGTGATCCAGAAACAGATTAGAGATTAACGTCTTATTCCAATAAAAAAAATGCCTAGGAGGATGTTTCTGAGGGTGTATATATATATATATATATATATATAATGTTATATATATACATATATATATATATATATATATATATATATATATATATATATATATATATATATATATATATATATATATATTGATTCAGCGTTCATGGTGTGAAGACCTCTTTTTGGATTTTGACATAAGGATTATTTCGCTGAGTGATAATTCCCTTGGGAACTGTGGATACTTTGGATTTTCATATTAATATTGTTATGACCAGTGGCCTATATTCGAGAATAATAGAATTCAAATATTGTCATTGCCCTCCGGGCATGTTTTTGAACTGTCTGAAAATCTACTTTGGAATGCAATCTTGAACTTTATGACAAGAGCAATAAAGGCAGGAAATCGGAGTACTGAAATTGTTAAAAAGACAATTGAAGTTTTCTAAAAAGACGATATTAATGATGCAAAAACGATCCTATGGGAAGCAGCTGAAATCAGCACAAGAGTGTCTATTAAAGTAAACCCGCATGAAAACGTGATTGAAATGATTCGAGTCTTTGAGGACTGCGATAAAAAAAAATATTGATCTTCCGACGTTTGTTATTGTAGAACCTGCTGAGGTCCCCTATGTTCATAGCGAAGTGTCTGCCGTTCTTTCTAGACAAATGACCCAGATCTCAAACAAGTTAGATGCCTTTATGACTCGTGAGAATTTAGATATACCCTCCCTTGCACCAACTATAAATGATCCTGAAAAGCCATCGTATGCAGTTACAGTGAAAAATCCTCCTTATGACCTAGACAAGCCTGGTCTAAGAAAGGAATTTCTTGAAAAGCTATGTGGGAATACTTGGGATAAAATTGTCAAGCTAAAGCCGAATAAAGTAAACTGGCGTGTCGTCACTGCCTCAAAAGCAGATGCAGAAGCTGTGCTACAGGCTCTTTTGAGCGGTAGCCCAAACATCGAGGCCAAGATTAAAAGTAGTGCCTACTTCGGGATCATTAGAGGCATCCCGGTGAATTATCTAGAAGATGATATACGAACCCTAATTCCTAAATGCATTAGTGCCAAGCAAATTGGTCACTCCCGTTCGTTCAGGTTGCAGTTCGAGTCATTACTGATCTAATGAATGCGATAGCAAATCCGCCAGCGATTGGTTTCTTCTTCTTCTATTTCACAGCAGGCGGGATTTTCAGTTGATACTATTTAGCCCTTTTCCTTTTGCTTCACTCTGTGGGCTACAGAGCTACTGGCTTGGTTGTCTCTTATTTATTAGATATTCTCAGATATCTTTCAGTAGATCTTTCGACCTCAAGGAGTTCAAATATAATATGATAGATATCGATTTCTGTGCTCTGTGTGCTGGTATAGTTGGCTAGGCTCTTGGCTGATAGTGAGTTTTTGTGGTGCTTGAAGCACTTTAACAGTTTACAATGCAAAGTATGCTGTGCAGACGTCAGCATATTACATTCAAATAGGCAGTGGTCAATTGTTTCATTATTCATAATACAATACCTGCAAACATGGGACAGGGGGGACAGGGGAACTGGTTTCGAGAAAATTTAGGTTTCAGAGTTTTTATTTCTTCCTCCAAGGTGCTACAAATGTCAAGCCTATGGGTATATTTCTGGCACGTGCAAGAACTCTTCTATTTGTTTAGTTTGTGGCGAAAAAGGACACTCTAGTTCTAAAAATGATCCCTGTTCTAGACCGAAACAATATGCACTATTTAAGTCTACTGATCATCCCTGCTATAGCTACAAGTGTCCCGTAGCTCAATCTCTGCTAAAACAGATTTCGAAATAATGCGGCGTTCAACTTCGATTCTATCATGGAATATAAACAGAAAAGTTTCTGATAAAATTCCTATTTTGACCCAGTTGCTCAAGGAATATGATATTATTTGCCTCCAAGAACATTTTTTGTCAGCAGACAAAAGGGAATTGATTGAAATCTCGTCGGATTGCACAGTATGTTTCTCTCCGGCAAAAATAACAGCAGATTGTGGACGCCCCTCCGGCGGCCTTGCGATTTTGACTCGCTTACCCTGTAAGTTGATCGAAGCAGGGGATCATATTCTTGCAGTTTCATATCTGAATCCGTCCATTATGAATGTTTACCTACCAACAAACTATCGTAACGAGAAATCCGAGGCAAGGTTTATGGGGGCTTGGAACGAAACTGTGTAAGCTGATCAAGAAAAACGCAAAATCCGCAGTCACGCGCTCGATATTAATATGTGACTTTAACTAAGATTTGACTGATAAAACGCTCCCCAGAAGTCAGCTCCTTTGGAGCTCAATTCCTCCTTCGTATTCATTAACTGACAAAAATGAATCCTATACCTACGTTGGCCCCAGCTCTTCAACTTCAAACCTCGATCATGTTGTTTCTTCATTTTCGATCAAACAAGCCACTCTACTTCAAGAAGGCTACTACTCTGACCGCTTACCTATTTGTGTGAAAATTGAGTGCAATGTCGAAAGAAAAACTCCGCAAGAGGAAAAGTGGTTTTATGTTCAAGAATGAAGTCACGTTGATCGTCAGTTATTTATGTCCGAGTGTGACATGTTACTCAACAAATTAAAGTTCCTTTTAACCTACTTAGTTCAGAATGTAGGTGTTATATTAGTGAGTACGAGATCGAAATACAGCTTACAATTTATCTTGCAGAAATACACCACCCGCTTCGATGCGCAGAAAAGTGTGTAGTCCAATATAGACGCATTTGCAAAAAGACGGAAATCACTGACTGGTTTAAAAATCAAAGTCTTGTTGCAGCTTGTAATTCAGCTAAACTGTGGCTCCAAATCTGGAACAAATCCGATAAACCGTGCTCCGGTATAATAAACGAATTGCGTCTGAAGACAAAAAGAAAGTTCGCAAGAGCCCTTAAAGACTGCAAAATAATGTTGATTAAAAAAAAAATTTGATAAAATAGCTAGTGATCCTTCACTTTTGTGGAAAAGCTTTAAACGCAGTGACGAGACTTCTGTCGGTAGTATTTCATAAAAAAGCTGGATTGATTATTATAAAAAGTGAGTTTTCGTCCTCGACCTTGTTGCAGAAAGTAAATATGAAAAAGAGCTTGACCGTTTGCTTGCTAATTCTATTCGATCTGCTTTTATAGTGACGCCGTCCGATATTGAGTTTAATCTAAAACAAAAATTAAGAAAAAATCTTTTGCCGGTGTTGATTTAATATCTGCTAAACAGTTTGAACATTGTAGTAGTCTTTTGTTGCAGCACGTTTCGTTACCTTTTCAAATGTCTATTTCTTCTGGTATTGTGCCTCAACAGTTTTGTATAGGCCAGATTACGCCTATACCGAAAAAAGGGAAAAAGGATCTCGATGATTGTCGATCGTATCGGCCGATCACAAGCACCACTTTTAAAATATTTGAGTCTATTATTCTTAGAGATATTTCCCAAAAGCGTTCTGTGCCAGCGCATCAGTTCGTTTTCCAGGAAGAACATAGTCGTGAGCATGCTCTTTTTTCCCTTTTTAAGGTTCTTGCAGATGTGGAAGGTTCCGGGGATTTTATTGTTCTATGTGCACTGGACATTGCCAGAGGCATTTGATTCGTGTATTTTTGCCCAGATTTTGGTAGAAGCTCTAAAGAGAGGGATTGACTTCTCAGTTATAAGGTGTCTTCGATACATGTATAAACATCTTCGTGCCAAAATGAAGCGCAGTTCAGAGATTTTTAATGTGCTAAATGGCGTTAGACAAGGAGGTCTCACTCCCCCCGCGCTTCTTCATAATTCAGTCATTCCAGCTCAAAGTTCTATTGAATCCAACTGTATTTACGGGGGTTTAGACCTCTCTTTACTTACGTATGCTGATGATATCCTAAATATGAGTCACAGTTTCTCTGGGTGTGAGAGCACTTTTTCGAAGTTAAAACTAGAATATCAGCAGATCGGTTTAAGTTTTAATGTGGATAAAACTGTAGCTGTTGGTTTCAACCTCAAAAGATACTCTGATAAATCCCTCCAACTTACTGAAACTTGTATCCCCCTCTCTAGAAGCCTTATTTACCTGGGAATGCCAATTGGAAATTCAATTAAGGAAACTATTAAGCTTGCTATTCAAAATCAAACAGTTCGTGGTAGCGAACTGTAAGTGAGGAGCGACCCGGCTCAATGGTAACCGAAACTATAAAAAACTAAAATTTGATACCAATAGATACATCAAAAGAATCAGATTTTAATGCTGATTTCTAATATATAAATTTTATCAAGTTTAGTCTTGATGAAGACCCATCAAAAGTTACGCGCCTGAGAAAATTTGGCTGATTTTAGAAAAAAGGGGGAAAAACCCCCCAAAAGCTATAGAACCTTAATGAAAATCACACCATCATATTCAGTGTATCAGAGAACGCTCCTGTGGAGGTTGCAAGCACCTATCTACAAAAATGTGGAATTTTGCATTTTTTGCCAGAAGAAAGATCACGGATGCGTGTTTTTTTTTTGTTTTTTTTTTTTTTTTTTTTTTTTTTTTTTCAGGGGTGATCGTATTGACCCAGTGGTCCTAGAATATCGTGGTATGACTCATTGGAATGGAAATTAAAAGTTATAGTGTCCTTTTTAAGTGACCAAAAATGTGGAGGGCAACTAGGCCCCCTCCCACGCTCATTTTTTCCCAAAGTCACCCGATCAAAATTTTGAGATAGCGATTTTGTTCAGCATGGTCGAAATTTGATATCTATGTCTTTTAGGATGACTCAATCCCCCGAAATCCTCGGGGGGAGGGCTGAAAGTTATGAACTTTACCCAATGTTAACATATAGCCTAGTATTGGTTATTGGGAAGTATACAGACGTTTTCAGGGGGGATTTTTTCTGGTAGGTTGGAGGGGGGGGGCAGGGGTTTTATGGGAGGATCTTTCTATGAAGTAAGTTTTCAGGGGGAAAGGGACATTGCTATGAAGGGGGCGCCGGATTTCCCAGCATTATTAAAGAAAAAGATAAGAAATTAAATAAAAAAAACAAGCTTTTTCAACTGAAAGTAATGAGCAACATCAAAACTTAAAACAAACAGAAAATATTACGTATATGATTGGTTTCACCCCCTATTCAATACCTCGCTCTTTAAGCCAAAGATTTTTAAGTACTTTCATAAGAGTTATTTATTCTAATTAACGGCCTTTGTGATTAAGCGGTCATTTTTAAAGAATCGGAACAAACTTCAACGTTTAGCTTAAAGATCAAGGTATTAACTAGATGGCGAACTCCTTAATATACGTATTAAAAATCTATGAATATAGAAGTTCGTTACGTAAGTTAACTCGTAAGTTACGTATATTTATTACTAATACAAACGTTCGTAAATAAAATTAAACAAGTTTCGAGAAAGCCATTTAACCAAATAAAAGTAAAATTAATATGAAAATTTTGTTTTAATTATTCATGTGCGGTTAGCCAAAATCAAAACCTGCATTGATTCAAAAACGTTCGAAAATTAAATAAAAAAAACAAATTTTTTAAACTGAAAGTAAGGAATGACGTTAAAACTTAAAACGAACAGAAATTATTCCGTATATAAAAGGGGCTGTCCCCTCCTCAACGCCTCGCTCTTTACGCTAAAGTTTGACTTTCTCACAACCCTATTTTTTAAGCAATAAAAAACTTTAGCGTAAAGAGCGAGGCGTTGAGGAGGGGACAGCCCCTTTCATATACGGAATAATTTCTGTTCGTTTAAATTTTAACGTGGTTCCTTACTTTCAGTTAAAAAAAACTTGTTTTTTTTTTATTTAATCTTGAAAAAAAGACAAGGATAGCTTATGTGTCACTTGTCTCTAACGTTTCACACCTTAGTCGTTTCCATTTTTCTAAATTTTATAATAGTCTAACTGTGCCTCATCTTCTTGCGCTGTCTCCTATTTGGCAATTTTACCTGCTTAAAAAAAAACTGGTTAATTGTATTTATTTTAAATTTTCTAAATTCCTTTTACATATGAGTAGTGAGCATGTACGCAATACTAATTCTACAAGCCTGAAGCATGGATATATGTGTAGTTTCACGATTACACACCTTACCAAGGACTGTCACCTATTGATTCCATGAGTAATTTCGTTATCTAGCCTGAAGGTACCTTGCAACTTGTCCAGAATTGATGGCAAATGGTGTTTAAATATCAAAAAATTGTTGATTTGCTTTGGAATGCGTTGCAGGTAATTAAAGAATTGGAATGCTACAGTCATAATTATTTTAAGTTGAAAGGTATAACATTTGTGTAAACTAACTCAATTTGCGAAAAAAGGTATAGCATTTGCGAATTGAACTGCATGAATATTCTTAATTGGTGATTGAATAATAGGAGTGAAAATGATCTTAATTGTTGATTGGATAGTATGAAGGTGGTAAAAAAGGGTTAAACTAAATACCAGTTAAGGTAAGCCCGAAGGGGTTGTTAACTAATAGGCTATATATTATAAATTTGGAATAGCATCAATCTATGGAAATGGTTGACGATGATAAAATGATCTTGTGAGTTGACCTAGCTTTACTTCTCCGATGTGTTCTGTATAATACACAAGTAACATTTCAACAGTGTTGTCATTATAAAATATGCTCTAACATTATAGTATACTAAAAAGTTGATACTAATAGCGATGTATATGGCAAGAAAAGGATTTTAATAAAGAAATTCAGAACAATCCTTAGAAATCCTTTGAAATCAAGTAGTGAGGTGATTGTGAGTATGAACCATCAAGGAACGTAAGCACCATTGACCCTAATCACCATGGACCTCAACCTCAGAACCCTCCCAATATTTCCAACCTCCAAGTGACCCCTTCCCCCAACTTTTTGGCCCCCTGCCCCCCCCCCTATTTTTTTTACTTTTTTTGAAGTTTTTTTTGAATTTTTTTATTTTTTTGTAACATGGTATTTTTTTCAACTTTGTTTTGTACGTCTCCTAGAATGACATGAAACATACTTAAAACATATAAAAACCACATTTAATATTTTCAAAATTCAAAATGAGAATGTCTATAGAAATGTTAGTCGTGACTATTACAATTAGAAAAATAATGTTTGAAGTAGCAATTTTTTTTAACTGATTTTTTTTTGGACATCGAAATTATTCAACTTATTTTTTAACATGGTATTTTTTTCAACTTTTTTTTTACATCTCTTAGAATGACATGAAACATACTTAAAACATAAGAAAATCACATTTAATATTTTCCAAATTCAAAATGAGAATGATATAGAAATGATAGTCGTCACTTTTACTACTAGAAAAATATTTTTTTTTTACTAGATTTTTTTTTGGACCGAAATTATTCAACTTTTTTTATCAATATTAATTGTTGGATACGTCGGATAACATTGATACAATCTATGTATTAGAATAAATAAATACTTTATCAATATCTTTTGTCGGATCCGTCGGAGAAAATGGACAAAATCTAAGTATCAGATTAAATAAATTCTTTATCAGTATCCTTTGTCAGATATGTCCGATAACATTTTCAAAATATAAGTATCAGAGTGAATAAATTTTTTACCAGCTTCTTTTGTTGGATAAATCGGATAAAATTCACAAAATCTAAGTATCAGAGCCAATAAATTCATCATCATCCTCATTTCTCAGATACATTGGATAAAATTGGCAAAATCTAAGTGTCAGAGTGAATAATTTTTTTTATCAACATCTTTTGTTCAATATGAAATCTAACTATCAGAACGAATAGATTCTTTATCAACATCCTTTGCCGGATTTGGCGGTTAACATTATCAAAACCTAAGTGTCAGAGTGACTAAATTCTGTATCAACATCAATTGTCAGATACATAGGATAACATTGACAAAATCTAACAATCAGAGTGAATATTTTTTTTATCAGTATCTTTATCGGATACAACGGATAAAATTTAGAAAATCCAAGCATCAAAGTGAATAAATTTCTCACAGAATCTAAGTATCAGAGTCAATAAATACATTATCATCCTTATTTCTCAGATACATGGGATAAAATTGACAAAATCTAAGTGTCAGTGTTAATAATTTTTATTTTATCAAGATCTTTCGTTAGATACATCGGATAAAATTGACAAAATCTAAGCGTCAGAGTGAATAAATGCTTTATCAACATCCTTTGTTGGATATGCTGGATAAAATTGACAAAATCTAAGTATCAGAGTGATTAAATTATGTATCAACATCCTTTTTTCGGATACATGGGATAAAATAGACAGAATCTAAGTGTCAGAGTGAATTGATTTTTATTCAACATCATTTGTCGGATAAGCCAGATAAAATTGACAAAATCTAATTATCAGAGTGATTAAATTATATATCAACATCCTTTTTCTCGGATACATGGCATTAAATTGACAAACTCTAAGTGTCATTGTGAAAAAATGCATTATCAATATCATTTGTCGGGTATGCCAGATAAAATTGACAAAATCTAAGTATCAGAATGATTAAATTTTGTATCAACATCCTTTTCTCGGATACATGGGATAAAATTGACAAAATCTGAGTGTCAGAGTGAATAAATGCTTTATCAACATCCTTTGTCGGATATGCCAGATTATTTACTCTGAAACTTATATTTTGTCAATTTTATCCGATATATCCGCGAAAAGGATGTTGATATATAATTTAATCACTCTGATACTTAGATTTTCTCAATTTTATCTGACATGTCCGACAAAGGATGTTGATATAGAATTTATTCACTCTGAAACTTATATTTTGTCAATTTTAACCTATGTATCCGAGAAATGGATGTTGATATAGAATTTAATCATTGTGATACTTAGATTTTGTCAATTTTATCCGACATATCCGACAAAGGATGTTGATAAAGCATTTTTTCACAATGACACTTAGAGTTTGTCAATTTAATGCCATGTATCCGAGAAAAAGGATGTTGATATATAATTTAATCATTCTGATACTTAGATTTTGTCAATTTTATCTGGCTTATCCGACAAATGATGTTGATTAAAAATCAATTCACTCTGACACTTAGATTTTGTCTATTTTATTCCATGTATCCGAGAAAAGAATGTTGATATAGAATTGAATCAGTCTGTTACTTAGATTTTGTCAATTTTTTCCAACATATCTGACAAAGGATGTTGATAAAGCATTTATTCAATCTGACACTTAGATTTTGTCAATTTTATCCGATGTATCTGACAAAAGATCTTGATTAAAAAAAATTTATTCACTCTGACACTTAGATTCTGTCAATTTTATCCCATGTATCTGAGAAATGAGGATGATGATGGATTTATTGACTCTGATACTTAGATTTTGTGAGAAATTTATTCACTCTGATGCTTGGATTTTCTCAATTTTATCCGTTGCATCCGATAAAGATGCTGATAAAAAAATGATTCACTCCGATACTTAGATTTTGTCAATGTTATCCTATGTATCTGACAATTGATGTTGATACAGAATTTGGTCACTCTGACACTTAGGCTTTTATAATGTTAACCGACATGTCCGGAAAAGGATGTTGATAAAGAATCTATTCGTTCTGATAGTTAGATTTTATCAATTTTATCCAATGTATCTGACAAAAGATGTTGATAAAAAAAATTTATTCACTCTGACACTTAGATTTTGTCAATTTTATCCAATGTCTCTGAAAAATGAGGATGATAATGAATTTATTGGCTCTGACTACTTAGATATTGTGAATGTGATCCGGTGTATCCAACAAAAGAAGTTGATAAAGAATTTATTCACTCTGATACTTAGATTTTGACAATGTTATCCGATATATCTGACAAAGGATGCTGATAAAGAATTTTTTGATCTGATACTTAGGTTTTGTCAATTTTCTACAACAGATCCGACAAAAGATTTTGATAAAGAATTTATTCATTCTAATACATAAATTTTGTCAATGTTATCCGAAGTGTCCGACAAATGATGTCGATTAAAAAAAAGTTGAATAATTTCGGTCCAAAAAAAAAATTTAGTCCAAAAAAAAAGTGCTACTACAAACAATATTTTTCAAGTAAAAGTCACTACTATCATTTCTATATCATTCTCATTTTGAATTTGGAAAATATTAAATATGATTTTCTTATGTTTTAAGTATGTTTCATGTAATTCTAAGAGATGTAAAAAAAAGTTGAAAAAAAATAAAAAAATTGAATAATTTCGATGTCTAAAAAAATTTAGTTCAAAATAAAAGTGCTACTTCAAACATTATTTTTCTAATAGTAATAGTCACGACTAACATTTCTATATCCTTCTCATTTTGAATTTCGAAAATATTAAATGTGGTTTTTATACGTTTTAAGTTTGTTTCATGTCATTCTAAAAGATGTAAAAAAAAGTTGGAAAAATACCATGTTAAAAAAATAAAAAAATTCAAAAAAACTTCAAAAAACGCTTAAAAAATGGGGGGAGTTGGGGGGCCAAAAAAGTTGGGGGAGGGGAGGGTTCCCTTGGAGATTGAGGGTATTGGGAGGGTTCTGAGGTTGAGGTCCATGGTGATTAGAGTCAATGGTGTTTACGGTCCTTGATGGTTCATACTCATAATCACCTCATTACTTGATTTCCAAGGATTTCTAAGGATTGTTCTGAATTTCTTTATTAAAATTCTTTTCTTGCCATATATATGTCTATTATTATCAACTTTTCGGTATACTATAATGTTAGAGCATAGTTTATAATGACAACACTCTTCAAATGGTAATTGTGTATTATACAGAACACATCGGAGAACTAAAGATAGGTCAACTCACAAGGTCATTTTATCATCGTCAACCATTTCCATAGATTGATGCTATTCCAAATTTATAATAAATAGCCTATTAGTTAACAACCCCTTCGGGCTTACCTTAACTGGTAGTCAGTTTAACCCTTTTTTACCACCTTCATACAATCCAATCACCAATTAAGATCATTCTCACCCCCATTATTCAATCACCAATTAAGAATATTCATAGAGTCCAATTCGCAAATGCTATATTTTTTTCGCAAATTGAGTTAGTTTATACAAAGGTTATAACTTTCAACCTAAAATAATTATGACTGTAGCCTTCCAATTCATTACCTTCCAATCCAATTAATTACCTGCAACGCATTCCTAAGCAAATCAACAATTTTTTTTATATCTAAACACCATATGCCATCAATTCTGGACAAGATGCAAGGTACCTTCAGGCTAGATGATGCAATCACTCGTAGAATTAATAGGTGACTGTCCTTGGTAAGGTGTGTAATTGTGAAACTGCATACATATCCATGCCTCCAGCTTGTAGAATTAGTATTGCGTACATGCTTACTACTCATATGTCCCTATGGACTATTAACTCTTTTTTGTCCCAAAAATTTAAGCTCATTTTCCCTTCGACAATTATTGATAAAAGAGTAAAAGATGTTAAATCTTCCGCCAGTAAACTAAGTCATGATTGGTCCTCTTTATTTTCATGAGTTTTTTTTTATGTCTTTTGATTTATGTCTTATCTTGTGATTATGATATATTATTTGTGATTATTTCTATGATTATTATCAATGTAAAAACTACTTATTTTTGTTCAGTGTATAATTTTTCTTGTCTTTTTTCTTTTGTTTCTCTTATGTACTCTGTCATTTAGGGGACTTCGCCCTGTTTTGTTTTGAAATTTTATACTCAAATTGAATTGAATATATATATATATATATATATATATATATATATATATATATATATATATATATATATATATATATATATATATATATATATATATATATATATACATATATATATATATATATATATATATATATATATATATATATATATATATATATATATAGACAGGGAATAGGGCTCATGATGAATAAGGAAGCTGCTAAGTCTTGTATAGGCAAGGAAGGTATTAGTAACAGAATACTAATTGCTCATTTTATGACTAAAAAGTTCAGGGTATCAGTTATAGTAGTATAAGCCCGTGTAGAACCCACTGACGGAGATACTAGTGACTCAGATGGATTTTACTTGCAGTTACAGGAGCAAATAGACAGGGTCCCAGGTAGAAATATGATTTTATTACTGGGATATTTTAACGCCCAGGTCTGTAGAAATAGGGATAGATGATATCCTAGCCTAGGTATATTTGGTGTAGGAAAAGAAAACAGTAATGGATACAGACTTTTGCAATTTAGTAGGTATAACAATCTAGTTATTACCAATACGGTGTTTTGTCATAAAATGGCTCACAAGGTAACATGGTATTCACGTGATGGTAAGACAGCAAACCTTATTGATTGTGTTATAGTAAACTGAAGACTGAAAGGATCAATAAAAGATGCTAGGGTATATAGGAGTGCCGTTATATATGTTAAAAGTAAAGATCACCATCTAGTAGTGTCAAAGGTTAATTTGAAGCTGAAATATCGGAAGGAAAACTACCTCCCGGGAAGTTATGATGTTGGTAGACTCCAGGATGAGAATTTGAGGGAAACTTTCCAGGAACAGTTGAATGCTAAACTTGAGAGTTTAAAATTTGATAATGTGGAAGATGGTTGGAATAATTTTACAAAAATAATATGTGAAGTTGCTGAAGGTGTAGTAGGGAAGAAAGCTAGAACTGCAGCTAAAAATATTAGTGAAAAAGCTTTATGTTTAATAGAAAGGAGAAAGGACTTGCATAAGAATTATCTGATTGATAGATCATATGAAAACAAAATGAATGTAAAGAAAGTGGAAAAAGCATTAAAATATTAACTAAGGATGTGTGAAGTGGAGGCCATGGATAAAATTGCCGATGATCTGGAAGATACAGCTAGTCGGCATAATAGTAAAATATTGTACTGGCATGTTAACAAATTGAGAGGGATTAGTCAATCCGGACTTTGCCCAGTTAAAGATAAGAATGGGGCCGCAATTAGCGATAAGAAAAAAATTAAAGAGAGATAGGCTGAACATTTTGAGAATTTGCTAAACCGAGATAGAGTTCCAGGAATAGATATAGAGGGAAATGAAAAAGTGTATGGTACCTTGGATGTGAAGGAATTTTTCCTCCCCATTTGATTCCGTGGCCTCCCATTGCCTTTCCTGTGCTCCTTAAAACAAAGTCCATCAAAATAGTCCATATCAAGGGGGATAGAAGACAACCCTGCTTAACTCCTGCTTTAATACAAAACCAGCTGCTAACCTCATTTTCTACCTTAACCGCAGCATTTTATTCTCGTATATAGCACTAATCACTTTAAGGTATTTGTCTGGTAATCCTTACAAGGATAAAACCTTTGCTAAAGCTCTTCATTAACAGAATCAAACGCTTGCTCATAATCTATAAAATTGAGGACCAAAGGTATTTGAAAACTCAGGCACTTCCTAATTATTAGCCAAAGAGTGAAAATTGAAATTTGGTCGACATATCCTCTACCTTTTCTAAAACCGCACTGTTCTTCTCTTAAAACTTTGTCTACGGCATCTCTCAGTCTAAAAAGTATCATATTACTAAGTAATTTACTACCTACAGAGACCAGACTAATACCTCGATAATTACCGCACTTGCTTTTATCACCTTCCTTATAAAATGGCTTAATTAAGGTTTTCCTAATATCGTTAGGTACTTTCCCTTTTTGAAAAATCATAATCTTCAGTAACTTATTACTATAAGCCCCATCGTCGTTTTTGGGTGACATAGTTTTGCAGCAATAAGGGCTATGACTTGCAGGAATCAGCACTTGCTGAAGATCGTTTACGTGAACAAGAAACAATACCAGTCCCAATTTAGAGCCCTGTGGCACCCCACAGTTAACTACGACATCATTTGTATGGTCATTTCCTGTGTAAATTCGACGATTTTCCAGGTGAGACTTAACCAATCAAGGACTTGGCCACGAACTCCAATATGATCCAGCTTTGCTGGTAGTATTTCGTGATATGTCTTTCATAATTACGAAAGACAAGCCGAGAAAATAGTGAAAGGTCCAATTAAAAAAACGTAATTTTACAAAGGCACAACTTCCAATTCAAGGTCCATTTGGACGTTTTGACATCAAGAAAAGGCTCAAATTTTCTGCGTTTAGAAGACAAGTGACAGTGAGAATTCATATATATATATATATATATATATATATATATATATATATATATATATATATATATATATATATATATATATATGTATACACACACATATATATACATATATATATATATGTATATATATATATATATATATATAATAATATAATATGCATTGAAAACCCGTCGTATACAATAAATGTACAATGACAGAGTATACAAAAATGCGAAAAGAGGAAACAAAAAGATAATATACTAAGGAAAAAAATAATAACAACAAAAGCAACAACTTCTTAAATAAGATACAAAATAGTACGAAAAGTGGAAACAGAAAGATAACATACTCAAAGATTACAACAGAAACAACAACTTCTTCAAAAATAGCAACAAAGACAACAACTTTTGAAATGAGAAAAAAAAAAGAGAAAACAAGAGGGAAAATTAAACAAGCAATCTTGCCCACTCGTGCTTTAGAATTGCTGGTTTTGTTTTTTGCCGGCTAATAAGTGTCTCAACAGCTAGATTTGGGTCCGCTAGGTTGTAGCGGCGAATCAGAAAACTATTTTTTGTCCAAGGTGGCAATTTTAGTAGGTAATTTGCAAAACGGAAAAATAAAGAGCGGATTTTAGACTCTTCACGGTTTGTCAATAAATTCCAGAAATGGGTCACATATAATATATGTGGCAGAGCGGTAGCGTTGTAAATACTTGCCAGTAGTGGACGGTTAAACCTCAGAGTGGATTTAACGTTCAAAGCATAGGAGCTTGAAATTCGCCGTTCAAGAAGTGAGATCAGGAGGGAGCGGGTATGCTGTAATGAGGAACCTATTGGCAGCCCCAGATATACTATTTTATCAACTGGTTTTACTGAGCAATCCCCTAGTGTGATATTAGTAGGAGGGTCAATCTTCCACTTGTAAAGCAAGACTTTCCGACTTTGGGGAGTAAAATCTTAGACCGAATTTCTCGTAAGTGGACTACAGACATGAGAATATTTCTGAAAGGCGGTTAAGCGTCCGGCTGAGATTCAGCGTGTCATCAGCATAGCATACTAGGGAGATGTCAATGGAACTGAGAATGCATGATGAAGGACAGCTGTCCTGAGGTTCAATAATGTAGTTGTTGAAGAAATTGGGGGATAAAACTGCTCCCTGACGGGCACTTTTACGGACTGGTATCAAAGCTGACCGCGGGGCTGGCGGAACGCCTTTATCGGGAGGGAGCTTGAGTCGTACGCGAAGGCGAGAATAAAGATCACGGAAATCCCGGATGATATTTGAGTTCAATCCTCTTTTAGCTGAGTTTAGCAACATAAGCGCATGAATTAATGAATCAAAGGCTCTTTGCAGGTCTAAGCTCCCGATCGCTAGACTTTCTCCTGATTTTTGTGGAGCCAGGAGGGCATATGCAACAACATGGAGCACTTCCACACAACCAATGCCGCGTTGGAAACCGAATTGTCTTGGTGGACTGCAACACAGTTTTTCAAACTCATCTACGAATAAAAGTTCAAATAACTTGCAAGGAGAGGTAGCAACCGTGATTGGAAGGAAAGAGGAGCATTGCATGGTAACATTTCCTTTTTTAGGAACTAGCGTAAGGTCTCCAATTAAGAAAGTGGTTGGGACAATACCCTGAATGAGGATAATCTGCATCAGGAGGGTTACATGACTAATGAGAGCGGGCCCACCACTTTTTAGATGGAGTGCACTGATACCGTCAATCCCAAAAGATTGTTTAGGTTTTAGTTGAGAGATGGCCTTGCATACAGCTCCCTCCGTTACAAGATAATCACTCCGAGGACAACTATCTAAGAAATCATCCAACTCAGCTTCGTACCTTTCGTTGAGGGCTGGGTCAGGAGGCAAAAATTCTGACTCATAATATGCGTACCATTCAGAATCAGGGTTAGCAGATGCGGATAAAGACTCATCGCTTTTAGAGGACAGAAAACGCCAAAGGAGAGAAGGATTAATTTTGGCCCGTGTAGATTCGATATCAATCATCTTTTTTCTGTGAGCTTTTAGCTCCTTTGCGAATTTTCTTTTTGTGGAAAGGCGGATTTAATTGACTACCCCCGTACGGGGTCGTCCACAAGAAACCCAAAGTTGAAGCCAAAATTTAGACTTAGAATGGGTACCCATTAACTCTGGATTTTCAGACCAGCCAGGAAGGATATGATGACGGGGTCTACTTAGAGAGACGGAAGCTTTTTCAGCACAGCGAAGGGCACGGCCAATTTCTGCACAATAAAACTCAACTGATAGTTGTGTTTCCTCCCTTGAAAGAATAGTTAATCCAGAGAGAAGATGGAAAGGGACACGGATCTTACTAAGGACTCTGGCGGCTTCTTCTTGAAATAAAACTGGGTTAATTTTACGCCAATCACGGCAAGACGTAGGAGGTGTTTTCGAAGTTGTTTGCGTTTGTGTATCTGAGCTGTGGCAAGGAATCGTGGATGAGAACTGTATTGGTAAGTGATCAGACAGCTAAAAATCAAACACAACCTTGACAGGCAAAATCCTGAGATTTGCGGACGCAACGACGTGATCGAGATCTGATGTGGACATTGAGGTGTGTACGTGTGTAAAATTTAAATCTTTGCACTTGAGGTCAAGCTGGTCTCCAAAAATAATAAGCAACAACGTAGAACGTAAAGACCTAGATAAGAGC
>NC_142795.1:11675685-11771227 GCF_049724085.1 Artemia sp. Qi Xiang Cuo | reverse complement strand
TTCCTTGCCGTAACATGAAAAGATATAGGCCTTTCATACGCTATTTTTAAAGCACAATTAATACTGTTTTTATTTTTCAAAATAGGACGCAAATAAATTGTCTAGTGTGACCCCTATAACAATTATCGCGTTAATATGTGAATATTAATTTTTTTTTACCCAACAAAAGATTTAATTCAGTTAAGACTGTTATATAATATATAATATGAATATGAAAAATCCTGAGCCACAGCTAGCGCATTTGGAGTAGATTCGAAGTTTCAATTGCTGGTCTTTTTTACAGAGACAAGTAACACGCTTGTCCCCAAACCTTACTGCCGCAGGGATAATACTACGAAAGCCCGGGTTTCGTAGTATTATGTATTTCGACAGCACATTGACGTAGGAGAATCAGTTTTTAGGATTTTTTTTTTATTTCTTTGCTTTACAATGAGTTTTTTTGCTCTTTGACATAGGCTAGTCTCCCGCTTTCTAGGGTTATCATAGGCAGCGCAATCGCGCTGCCTAAGTAAAGATCGATGTTGGCACAATGTATTATTATTTTATTTTTTTCCCTACCTGGGCACTTCGTATCGAAGGTGTAAGGTGTTGTTGGAGAAACTTCGAAAAAGGCTCATTCGATCGGAAATTGAAGTGGCTTGTGCCCTTTTTAATAGTCGCAAGTGATTGGAAGGCAACTAACACACCTTCCACGACCACCATTTCCCCATACTCATCCAATCAAATTTTTGAGATAGCCATTTTGTTCAGCGTAGTTGATTTCCAGATAGAAAATATATTTTTAAGGGGGACACTCCCCCACAACCCTTAGGGCAAGTGTTTTAAGTTATACCCTAGGGACATATAAGAACGATGTTGGCACAATGTTTTATTTATTATTTTTTTTCCGTTTGACCAGGGCACTTCGTATCGAAGAAGTTGTCATAGAAACTTCGAAAAAGGCTCATTCAGTTGGAAATTGAAGTGGCATGTGCCCTTTTTAATAGTTGAAAGTGATTGGAAGGCAACTAACACCTCTTCCACGCCTACCATTTCCCCAAATACATGCAATCAAAATTTTGAGATACCCTTTTTTTGTTCAGCGTAGTTGATTTCTAAATAGAAATTATGTTTTTGAGGAGGACATTCCCTCAAAGCCCTCAGGGAAAGAGTTGTAAGCTATTCCCGTGGGGCATATAAGGTTTTTATAGAAAGCTTTGTCGTAAAAACTTCAAAAAAGGACTCATTTGATTGGAAATTCAAATGGCTAGTACCCTTTTTAATAATTGAAAGTGATTGGAGGGCAACTAACACTTCTCTCAAGCCCACCTTTTCCCCAAACAAATCCAATCAAAATTTCAAGTTCTAGAAATTAGGCCTTTGAGGATGAAAATCCCCCAAGGCCCTCAGGGCAAGGGTTGTAAGTTATTCCCTGGGGGCATATTAGGTTTTTATAGATTGGAAATTAAAATGGCTAGTGTTCTTTTTGATAGTCGAAAGTGATTGGAAGGCAACTAACACCCCTTCCACGTCCACCATTGTTCCAAACACATCCAATCAAAATATTGAGATATCCATTTGTTCAACGTAGTTGAAAGTTCAGGAAATTAGGCCTTTTAGGATGATAGCCCCCTCAGAGCCCTCAGTGCAAGGATGGTAAGTTATTCCCTGAGGGCATATAAGGTTTATATAGAAAGTTGTTGAAGAAATTTCAAAAAGGGCTCATTTGATTGGAAATTGTAATTACACTTTTTACAGTCGAAAGTGAGTGGAGAGTAATTAACCCCCCTCTCACGCCCACCATTTCCCCAAAAACATTCAATCATAGTTTAGAGATAGTCATTTTGTTCGACGTAGTTGAAACTTCTTGAAATTATGTATTTAAGGATGACAAACCCACCAGAGCCCTCAGGGCAAAGGTTGTAAATTATGCCCTGGGGGGATATAAGGTTTTTATAGATAGAATTGTCGTAAAAACTTCAAAAGGAGCTCATTCAATTGGAAATTGAGAGGACTAATGCCCTTTTCAATAGTCAAAAGTGATTGGGGGGTAACTAACCCCCCTCTCACTCCCATAATTCCCCCAAACACATCCAATCAAAATTTTCAGATAGCCATTTTGTTCAACGTAGTAGAAAGTTTTGGAGATCAGGTCTTTGAGGATGACATCCCCCCAGCCCTCAGGGCAAGGGTTGAAAGTTATGCCCTGGGAGCATATAAGGTTTTTAATGTAAGCGTCGTCGTAGAAAATTCAAAAGGGCTCATTTGATTGGAAATTGAAACGGTTAGTGCCTTTTTTAATAGTTGAAAGTGATTGGAGAGCGACTAATGCCCCTCTCACGCCCACCATTTCCCAAAATACATCCAATCAAAAGTTTGAGCCATTTTGTTTAACGTAGTTGAAAGTCCTCGAAATTAGGTCTTAGAGGATGACAACCACCCGAACAGCCCTTTGGCCAAGGGTTGTAATTTATACCCTGGGGGCATATAAGGTGTTTATAGAAAGCGTTGTAGTACAAACTCAAAAAGGGCTCATTCGATTGGATATTGAAAGGCCCAGTGCCCTTTTTAATAGTCGAAAGTGATTGGAAGGCTTGACATTTTTATAGTAAAGATCGATGTGGGTATAATGTATTATTATTTTTGTTGTTGTTGTTGATGTTGCTTACCCTTGGTTCCCACATATAGGGTTTCTTTTGTAGCCAAATATCGCATTAAAAAGTTGGACAGGAAATTTACATGTTAACGCGATAATTGTTATAGGGGTCACACTAGACAATTTATTTGTGTCCTATTTTGAAAAATAAAAACAGTATTAATTCTGCTTTAAAAATAGCCTATGAAAGGCATATATCTTCTCATGTTACGGTAAGGAACTAGGATGCATAAAAAATGTCAGTAATGATGACATTTAAAAATATTTGAAATCAAATAGTATTTGAGAAATCAAATGGTATATTCTATATTTTTCTTTTTGACTTCTGTCCTAGCTTAGAAACAATTTGACTGCTCAAAAGTATCAGTGCTAGAATCCACCTGCCCCATACTAGTTTATATATTTCACTGCCATGCCCAATGAAGACCTTTTTGTACACAACCCAGGCTATACTACACAAAAGGAAACAAACTAGCCTTATTTTTTCAAATTAGGCCTAGCCATCTAAATTGGCCTCTACTCCAACCTCTTTTGAGGTTTTATTCCATTGCTGTTATTAGAAGCAACTTATTCTTATGGCCAATATCAGGTTTAGAGTATAGTTTTCTATAATTTCTAACTGACAATATCAATTTTTCAGTGCCCCTTTCGATTTGATGTGATTTATTCATTGAAATTATTGGAGAAGTTGAAATTCATGAACTTGTATAACATTTTGGGAAAAAGGATAGATTATAACCGAAATTCGCACACAGCTTTGATATTCACAAATCTGGTCGAATAATCGTGTTAGCATAGAAGCAAACGGATATATGGAATCCCATGGTTAGACCAAAAAACTTAGATCTAAGACTAAAAGTTTTAAAGTTTTACTGCAAAATGAAACAGTGTAAAAAGTGATGTAGAAATCAGTAAAAATCAGATTTATTGAAGAAAACTGTTAAGGAGCTGTTTCTTATAGAATGCAACATTTTTATTTCTTTTTGTAATTTTTTACTTTTAGATTTATTGTTATTCAGTTTCCTTAAGTACAGAAAATGATGCTTGTTCTCATATTTTAATTTATTATTCTGCTCATGGTTGTGTTGATGACAATTTTTAATAGCGATTTTTTGTTTTTTTTTACAGGCTTCGTGGCTCCATCACAGGTGATGATATGCCACTAGTCCTGGTAATTACCTCAATTTCTAGCACTGAGGTATTTGTTATACCTTCTCTTGAACACGTCAGGGAACGATTTTCCGGGATTACCTCTGCCGAAAAGTTATTCCATGTGACGAATGATCGTCGAGCGAAAGTCATTTTCAGATATTCTTGGCGGAGAGTACCCTGCATAAGATTGACCTGACGAGCTGTACTACTGCTGGTTGACCGCAAGGGCTTTTCTCTGTCAGGAATGAGTTTTGATAGCTTCTCTGACGGAGGGTTATGCATATACTTGTAGAAAACTAACAGTGGCGCCACGTGAAAGCGTTCCTGGGTCAACTATAGGGTTTTTAGCTATCGTGTTGCCAGAGGTTGCTGCTGGAGCTGCTCGATTTTGAATCCGTTGCAGTGGAGCGATGAGGCTTTTTGGTGCACCAGTGAAGAAAGGACATACATATTTCATGGCAGGTCTGATGCGCGGAATGAATAATAGAAGAATAGACTCATCAGGGAGGGGACTTTTGCATCTTTGGGTAACTCTTTCTTTTTTTTGGGAGCTCTTTCGTTTTTGATGCGTTAAAACTGACAAGCCACGCATCTACTTACGCTTTAATTCTCTCCAAGTCAGCCTGAAGCTCCTTTTGGGGTTCACTGGGATATTCGCCTTAGTAATTGATGTTTTTGTTGTCGTATCATCAGCAAAGTGGTGAGGTTTCTTCACAAGATTGTCCCCTAGATCACTTATGAAGACCAGGAAAAGAGTTGGCCCGAGAATACTTCCTTGGGGTACTCCTGATAAGGCAGGGTGTTCTTTTTATATGAAGCCATCGAGGACAACCTTCAATGAACGTTGACGATGAAAGTCAGGAAGCACCTTAAGTAGTCTATCTTCAACTCCATAGGATTCCAGTTTACATAGAAGTCCCTTTTGTCATACATGATCAAAGGCTTTTGCGGTGTCGAAGGAGAGAAGGCGAATATCGTGCCCCTGAGAAAGGAGCTCAACCCACTCTCGATACTTTGCAATCAGACAGTGTAATTTAGATCGTTTTCTGTTAAAACTGTATTACGTGTCTGCCAACAACAAATGGTACTCGATGTATTGGTGGAGGAACTTATTAATGACGTTTTCATAAACTTCACTTAGGCAGGACAGCAGACTTATTGGACGATACAATCCTACATTAGTAAGGTCGGACTCTGACTTTCGAACAGGAAACACATAAGCAATTTTCCAGGCTTTCGGGAATGATTCTTCTGCAAAGCATTTTCTATACAAAGAGGCAGGACCAGCCAGTTCAAGCACACATCTTTTGAGGATGAGATTGGGAATTGTGTCAGGTCCTGGGGCTTTGGTGAGATCCAGCTGGCTTACCGTTCTGACCACCTTACTAATAGTTATGTTAACGCTGGTGACTGTCGTATCCATTCATGGTGGAATGAGGGAGGGGACACTCCTTTGTCATCAAGATGGGACGTCCTTGAAAAAGTTTGTGCAACAGCATTTGCCTTTTCCTGGCCTGAGTGGATCATCGTCCCTTCAACGTGAAACAAGGGGGTTGGTATTGGTGTAGATGACGGTAGATCGTCTTTAATGACCCTCCACCACCGCTTTGCAGGGGCACTTTTCAGTTTGTCTACAAACTTATGTTTGTAATCGGCTGTAGTTTGACGTGTGGCTTTAACAGCCTTGTTCCGAGCGCTAATAAAAGCAGCCCGGTCCTTGTCTGATTCAGTTAAACGCCATTTCTCATGAGCCTTCTTTCTGGCCCTGGTTACCTTTCTACAACCAGCATTGAACCAAGGCTTATCTCGAGATGAGGCTTTTACTGTTTTTAATGAGACGAATTGCTCAATGGTCTCTGTAATCAATTTTTTGTCAAGTGCCACTGCTTTATGTGGGGCTTTTTTTTTTGAAAATTTACTCCACGGCTTTGACGATAAGAAATTTTTAGACCATCCCAGTCTGTGATTTTTGCTTTGTTTTATCCACTACGGAGAAGTTTTGCTTTTCGGGGCAGGAATTAAAAACTTTTTTATGTTGATTATTGACTTTATGGGTACAACTACTACTAACAACTCACTACAGCACCAATCCAACCGGGGCCAACTCAGCTATGCATGCTCTTCCCCCATCCAAATCTGCTCACAGCGGTCCTCTTTCAACCCTCCCAAGAAGCTCCCATTTCTCTTAAATATTTTCCTTTGACTCACGACATAGTTCGATAAGGTTTGGGTCAATGTTATTGAGCTGAAGGGTCAAGCTTTGATAGCTTGTGCATATGTATCGCAGCATCCACAGATACTGGCAAACGCTCTAAATCTTTTCGAAAGCCTAAGGGATTGAAAGAATCCCTCTGTATTGACATTTCTGAAGGATTACCTCCGGACAACAATGAACAACGAGCGACTTTCGCATTTGCTCCTTATGTTCTCTAAAAAGCCTGTAGTGAAGGAGCTTGATTTTGAAAAGCTTGTGGACGACTTCACAAAAATGAAACCAAGGAGATATCCATTGGTTGAGTAACTGCATGTAACTTTCAGTTTTTAGTTTGTGTGGTAAATGTTCCATATTGTAACGCTTTTTGGTCCCTAACCAGGTTGCAATAGGCAAAATCTAAATAAATTGCGTTGCTTTAATGAGTATTCGAAGACTAATTTGAAGAGTAGTCTACCAAACAGAGTAATTACATTTTGAGTCTGGACAGGGGCCCAAAATTGATCTTTGCCCCCCCTGAGGTTTTCTGAAATGGTACCACTGATAAAAAGACACTCTTAAAATCAAAAATCTTAAAACCCGTAAATGTATAGGATACCACTGTTTGTCTTGTTGATGAAAGTTTTACAAAATATTTTGAACATTATTTAACGAAATACATTTGATAAAATTATTGCTGCCCTAAATATTCTAATGAAAAAATGATAGAAGTCAAAGTGAAGTGAGTTAATTTTCAATTATAGAAAAGCCAGGTATCAATATGCGGGTATCAATGATGTAAATTGGAGAATCGGCTATCCCCCACCCCTTTGATGCTTTTGTCCCCTTTGATTTTGAAAGAAAATATTTTTAGGGATACTTTATTGAAAAACCCTTTTTGTATATTCAGTGAAAAAACTAAAATGGTATATTTCCCCCTCCCCCTGGAATATGAAACTTACATTTTGCGTCCCTTGCCTTCTATAATTTTGGTATTTAATACCACTTCCAGGCATTATGGGGGGAGGGGGTCTGGGTGTTAATTTAACCGAAGGTTACTTTGAAAACCAATAGTTAACAATTTTTGGGATAAAAAGATAGAATTGGGACGGAAGCAAACATGTAAAAAAAAAAACAATTATTACTTCATAATATTAAGAAAATTTGCAGTCAACACGTTTTGGATATTCTTTAATTTTATTTTACAACCAAAACTCCATAAAATGCCAATATATAGCCAAAATTGTATATGCATATGTAAAGTGAATGAGTGCTGGTGAAATCAGTAAATAGAAAAAATTACATGGGAAATATATAACTTCGGCTATATATTGGCACATTAGGGGGGGAGGGGTAAAATATAGTGCTTTTACTGGTTCCAGTTTTCTGTCCCATTTTCATTGTGCCCTTTTTAATAGTCGAAAGTGATTGGAGGGCAACTAGCCCTCTCCCCCCCCCAACCACCCTTTCTCTGAACACATCCAATGAAAATTTTGAGACAGCCATTTTGTTCAGCGTAGATGATTTCCAGATAGAAAATATGTTTTTGAGGAGGACACTCCTCCACAACCCCAGGGCAAGGGTTGTAAGTTATGCCCTGGGGGCATGTAAGGTTTTTATAGAGGGCGTTGTCGCAGAAACTTCAAAACCGGCTCATTCGATTGGAATTTCGAAGGACTAGTACCCTTTTTAATAGTCAAAAGTGATTGGAGGGCAACTATCCCCCCCCACGCCCGTCATTCCCCCAAACACATCCAATCAAAATTTTGAGATAACCATTTTGTTCAACATAGTTGATTTCCAGAAAGAAAATATATTTTTGAGGAGGACACTCCCCAACAACCCTCAGGGCAAGGGTTTTAAGTTATGCCCTGGGGGCATATAGGGTTTTTATTGAAGGGATCGTCGTAGAAACTTCAAAAGGGGCTTATTCGATTGGAAATTGAGAGTTCTAGTGCCCTTTTTAATAATCGAAAGTGATTGGAGGGCAACTAACCCCCCCACGCCCATCATTCCCCCCAACACCTCCAATCAAAATTTTGAGATAGCTATTTTGTTCAGCGTAGTTGATTTCCAAATAGAAAATATGTTTTTGAGGAGGACACTCCCCCACAACCCTCAGGGCAAGGGTTTTAAGTTACGCCCTGGGGGCATATAAGGTTTTTATAGAAGGTGTTGTCGTAGAAACTTCAAAAAAGGCTCATTCGATTGGAAATTCAAAGAGCTAGTGCCCTTTTTAATAATCGAAAGTGATTGGAGGGCAACTAGCCCCCCTCCCCCAAGCCAATCATTCCCCCAAACACATCCAATCAAAATTTTGAGATAGCAATTTTGTTCAGCGTAGTTACTTTTCAGATAGAAATTATGTTTTTGAGAAGGACACTCCCCCACAACCCTCAGGGCAAGGGTTTTAAGTTATGCCCTGGGGGCATATAAGGTTTTTATAAAAGGTTTTGTCATACAAACTTCAAAACAGGCTTATTTGATTGGAAATTCGAAGGGATAGTACCCTTTTCAATTGTCGAAAGTGATTGGAGGGAAACTAGCCCCCCCACACCCATCATTCCCCCAAACACATCCAATGAAAATTTTGAGATAGCCATTTTATTCAGCGTAGTTGATTTCCACATAGAAAATATGTTTTTGAGGAGGACACTCCCCCACAATCCTCAGGGCAAGGGTTTTAAGTTATGCCCTGGGGCCATATTAGGCTTTTATAGAAGGTGGTGTCGTAGAAACTTCAAAACAGGCTCATTCGATTGGAAATTCGAAGGGCTGGTACCCTTTTTAATAGTCGAAAGTGATTGGAGGGAAACTAGCCCCCCCTCCACGCCCATCATTCCCCCAAAAACACCCAATAAAAATTTCGAGATAGACATTTTGTTCAGCGTAGTTGATTTCCAGATAGAAAATATATTTTTGAGGAGGACACTCCCCAACAACCCTCAGGGCAAGGATTATAAGTTATGCCCGGGGGGCATATAAGGTTTTTACTGAAATCTTTGTCGTAGAAACTTGAAAAAGGGCTCATTCGATTTGAAATTCAAAGGGATAGTACCCTTTTTAATATTCGAAAGTTATTTGAGGGCAACTAACCCCCCTCTCATGCTCACCTTTTACCCAAACACATCCAATCAAAATTTTTAGATAGCCATTTTATTCAACGTAGTTTTGGAAATTAGGTTTTTAAGGATGACAACTCCTCCCCTACAGCCCTCAGGGCAAGGGTTATAAGTTATGCCCTGGGGTATGTAAAGTTTTTATTGAAAGCATTGTCGTAGAAACTTCAAAAGGGCTTATTTGATTGGAAATTGAAAGGGCTAGTGCCTTTTTTAATAGTTGAAAGTGATTGGATAATGACTAACGCCCCTTTCACGCCCACCATTTTCCAAAACACATCCAATCAAAATTTTGAGATATCCATTTTGTTCAACGTAGTTGAACGTTCCTGAAATTATGTCTTTTAGGATGATAGCCCCCTCAGAGCCCTCAGTGCAAGGGTTGTAAGTTATGCCCTGGGGGCATATAAGGTTTATATAGAAAGTTGTTGTATAAATCATAGGCAGCAGGATCGTGCTGCCTAAGTTAAAAACGGGGACACTCGAGAACGAGACAAGAAACGGGGACTAATTAAATAGGAGGACACTCCCCCACAACCTTTGGGCAAGGGTTTTAAGTTATGCCCTGGGGGCATATAAGAACAAGGTTGGCACAATGTATTATTTATTATTTATTTTTTTCTTTACAGCAGGGCACTTCGTATTGAAGAAGTTGTCGTAGAAACTTCGAAAAGCGCTCATTCAATTGGAAAATGGAGTGGCTTGTACCCTTTTTAATAGTTGAAAGTGATTGGAAGGCGACTAACACCCCTCTCACGCCCACCATTCCCCCAAACACATACAATCAAAATTTTGAGATAGCCATGTTGTTTAACGTAGTTGAAAAAATACAGATGTCTTAAAACGAACAGAAATTATTCCGTATATGAAAGGGGCTGTCTCTTCCTACACGCATCACTTTTTATGATAAAGTTTTTAACTGTTTTAAGAAGTGGAGTGATGAGAAAGAGTCAAACTTTAGAGTAAAGAGCAAGGTGTTGAGGAGGAGACGATCCCGTTAATATGCGGAATAAATTCTGTTCGTTTTAATCTTTAATATCGTTCCTTACTTTCAGTTTAAAAAACTTGTTTTTTTTTATTTAATTTCTGATCGTTTATTAGTTAATGCAGCTTTTATTTTGACTCGCCGTCATTGAATAAGTAAACAAAATCTGCATAAAAAATTTAATTTTCTTTTTCTAAGTGGTTGTCTCTAACCTTTGTTCTGACGTAATTTACAAAGTAACTTACGTAACGAACGTTTCTGTTTGTATATTCTGCTTCTGGCAAAAAATACTAAATTACAGATTTTTGCAGGAATGAGCTTGAAACCTATGTAATAGGGTTTTCTGATACGCTGAACCTGATGGTGTGATTTCCATTAAAATTCTTTCACTTGTAGGGCATATTTCCCCCCTCCTTAAAAAATCAGGTAAATTTTCTCAGGCTCGTAGCCTTTGATGAGTAATACTAAACTTAATAAAATTTACATATTTAGAATCAGCATTATAAACCCATTCTTTTGATACATTTATTGACATAAAAATTCCGTGTTTGAAAGTTTCGATTACTATTGAGCCGTATCGCTTGTTTTTTTTATTACGTATATGTTATTACGTATATGAGGGGGTTCTCCCCTTAGACAATACCAGGCTCTTTACGTTAAAAATTAAAAAAAAATTTAATTCACATACCGCTGAATCACACAGGGCGTTTAATAAGAATAGATAGCTCTTTTGAAAGCACTAAAAAAAAACTGTAGCGTAAAGAGCGAGGTATTGACTTGGTGGAGAACCCCCTCATATACGTAATAATTTCTGTTCGTTTTAAGTTCTAATGATTCTTCTTACTTTCAGTTGAAAAAACTTTTTTTATTTAATTTCTGATCGTTTTTTAAATAATGCTTGAAAATCCGGCGCCCCCTTAATAGAAATATCCCTTACCCCAAAGAAATACCTTCCACGGAAATATTCGCCCGAATAAACCCCTCCTCCAGCCCCCCCCCACCAGAAGAAAATCCTTCCTGAAAATAGATGGGAACTTCCCAATAACCAATAAAAAGTATGTACACTGGGCAAAGTTCGTATCTTGCAGCCCTTCCCCTGGGAACTCTGGGGGATTAAGTTTTCCTAAAAGACATATTTATTAGATTTTCGACTATGCTGAACAAAATGGCTATCTCAAAATTTTAATTGGGTGACTTTGAGAAAAAAATGAGCGTGGGAGGGGGCCTAGTTGCCCTCCATTTTTTTGGTCACTTAAAAAGGGCACTAAAACTTTTAATTTCCCTTCCAATGAGCCTTCCTAAGATATTTTAGGACCACTGGGTCAATACGATCACCCCTGGGGAAAAGAAAAAAAACAAACAAATAAACACGCATCCGTGATCTTTCTTCTGGCAAAAAATGGAAGATTCCACATTTTTGTAGATAGGAGCTTGCAACCTCTACATTCTCCCAGAGAACCTCAGAGAACCCAGAGAACCTCAGGGTTCTCTGATACGCTGAATATGATGGTGTGATTTTCATTAAGTTTCTATAATTTTTAGGGGGTTTTTCCCCCTTTTTTCGAAAATCAGCTAAATTTTCTCAGGCGCGTAACTTTTGATTGGTAGGATTAAACTTGATGAGACTTATATTTTTGAAATCAGAATTAAAATCTGATTCTTTTGATGGATCTATTGGTATCAAAATTCCGTTTTTTAGAGTGTCGGTTACCATTGAGCCGGTTCGCTCCTTACTTACAGTTCGTTACCACGAACTGTTTGAATCATGTAAACTATCCTATCCGCTCATCCTTTCCAACCCTCCTATTAACCGTAATCAAACCATATATCCCAGAAAAATGTAAAAGCTTACTTCCCCAAGTGTTTATTCTCCTTCTCTTGTCCTTTGTATGCCTTTCCCTTAAATTCTCCAAACTTTCTTCTTCTTGAATTGAAGGATGTGCAAAATTAAACCCATCACAAGTTTCACGTTGTTTTAAAAAATCGGCCGTGCTACACGCTATAATTCCTCAGCAATATAAACCCCATGCGCGGGTAGTTCAAACATAGAGCAGCCATTTACTCAGACAGAAGTTTCCAAGTATCTTCATTTGAATATGAGCTAGACTGAGGCGGTAAATGTACGGAACCTAACATAATATGCGTTACTGAGCACTTTAAACGAAGCCTAATCCACACAACATTCTCAGATCTACTAGGTAGCATTTTAACTGAAGCAAAAGCTCTTTCTTTCTCGAACACAGAGAGGCCCCCGTCCGTTCTACTATTTCTACTTTTTTTCCTGCATGCTTTAAACTCTTCATATCCCTCAATATTCACACTTTCCTCTACACTTTTCCACATCTCTACAATATTCAAAACGTCAAAAACATTTGTTTCTTTAATCATTTCCAACTTTCCACTTGTGAGACCTTGAATATTCCAATGACCAAAAAAAGAACGTTCCTAGTGACCAAACGAAAAACTAGTAGGCTTAGATCTCGTTTATTCGAGTTCTGATAGTCATTATCTTTGCCCTCGCTCCCAAAAACTGATCCAAATTCTGACACAACAGTCTCTATTGACAAGGATTTTATTCTTGTGTCTCCTGATTGAGACCGGAAACTACTTGTTCTTTCCCTGCGAGTTTGGGAGCTCATTCCCTCCGCTGGATTGTTTGCTGCTTCAAATTGGGTGCGTCGATTATATGATCGCAGAGTCCCAGTTTCTCTATTATACTCGTAAGTTATTTCATTAACTATTAACTTCATTCCCTTCCAGTTATGTTTCAGGTTCTTGGTGCGTGCCCCTTGATGTATCGGTTTTAATTTGCATCTAATCTCTCGTTCTTCAGGTGAATAATCCTGAGTCACAAACACTCGTTACTGTCCGAAAACTCTCCCGTTACGCAAAATAATATCTCTTTAATACGCAACTGAAAACCGAATAAGTATAGGACGTGGTCTCGATTTTGATGGTAATCTTAAAACATCCTGTAAATCATGAGGCCTGATATTACTTGGGGGAACCCTTCTTGCACGATATTGTGCTAACTTTTCTTTAAAAACAATATCGGCTTTGCTTTCCTGCAACCCATAAATTAATAAGTTCTTCCTTCGAGCTTCCTTCTCGAGAATTCGTATACGGGAGTCCTGGAGTGTACTTAGTTTCTCTGTGTTTGGAGCTCTAGTTTTTACTGCAGATATTTTCGATTTGATTACCGTCATTTCAACTCTTAATTAATTTGACAAATGTTGTATTGCCCCGCTTGCTGAGTTCTGAGCTTCTTGCAGGCTATTTACCTTCGTATCCATCGATTGTAACTTTTCAGATAATGCCTGAATCGATGCTAAAATAACTCCGTCATCTCATAGCCTAATAAATAAGTAACAAACAGAAACATAATCGCAAGGGGGGTATATTTGTGAACCCTGTTTGTACGTTTACTGTTTCTCAGGTGGAATAACTGTCCGAATATCCATAAATCACACTTTTTTGCGCACTTCTTTTTGACAGAAAATAATCAAGTCTTTATCACCCACAGCGAGCTTATCACTTCCACAATCGCGAGCTTATCGCTTCTATAATTGCTGAATTAATTAAAAATCATGGCAGTTATATATATATATATATATATATATATATATATATATATATATATATATATATATATATATATATATATATATATATAATATATATATATATATATATATATATATATATATATATATATATATATATATATATAGAGTTTGTCCGGAAAGTAATAGGACTGAGTCGATTTAAACACATTTATTGAGCCAATCGTTACAATTCTTTGAAAACTTTCAAAATAGGCTCCTTCTGCGTCAATGTTACGCTGCCTGCAGAATTTCCAAGCATTAAAGGCGCCGTTGTATACATTTTTCAGAACAACTGTGAGAGCTACTGCGGATACAACTTGGAACCCCTCTTTTACTTATAAATACTCGCCTTTCGACAGCGTCTTGAGACGAAGAAACACGCAAAACGTCCGGGGGGCCAAATCTGGGCTGTAGGACGGCTGTGGAAGCATTGGGATGCCAGCCTTGGTCAGGTAGCTGTTCTCGAGAAAGGCGGTGTGAGCCTGGGCGTTGTCGTATTGCAAATTCCAGCCGGCTGCTATGTATTGTCTGACCCAACTGACCCTTCATTTGAGTCTCTTGAGTACTTCCACATAAAACTTGGCGTTGACAGCTTTTCAAGGAGGAACAAATTCATGATGGGCGAAATCTTTGATGTCGAAAAAGACAATGAGCTTCGTTTTCACTTTACATTTGATTATTCTTTCCTTTTCTTTTGGCGAGGAGACGCCGACGGGTTCCACTCGGAAGATTGCCTGTTTGTCTCGGGATCATACTCAAAGATCCAGCACTCGTCACCTGTGATTACATTATGCAAAAATTGGGGGTCACTTTCACAAATGTTCAAATTTTCTTGGCACATTTCTACTTGCCGCAATTTCTGGTCGTCAGTGTGCACTTTTGGGAGCATTTTCGCGCACATCTTGCGCATGTTCAAATGTACCGTCACGATGTCATAAACGATAGATTTTGGTAAATTTAATATTTGGGCAATTAAACGAATATTTAGTCGACGGTCTAAGTTCAAAACTTTGCGCACATGAGTCACATTGTCGGTTTTTGTCGAAAAACCGACAGGTCTTCCAGACAGGTCGAAGGTCTTCCAGCATGGTCTTCATCGGCGACCTCTTCCCGGCCCTCCAAAAAGGCCTGGTGCCACCGAAGAACACCACTTCTTTCCAAAGCAACATCGGGAGAAGCCTGCTTGATCCTATCAAACGTCTCTGTCGCAGATTTACCGAGTTTTACACAGAACTTAATCGCTTACCTCTACTCTAACGAATGGTGAATTTTCGGCTTGCACCACTCACAGAAAACACATCACGCAAAAGGGGGGAGTGGAAGGGGGATTAGTTGCTCTCCAATCACTCTCGACTATTAAAAAGGGCATCAGCCCTTTTTATTTTCAATCGAATGAGCCCTTTTCGAAGTTCCAATGACAACTCCTTCGATACGAAGCACCCTGGTCTAAACAACCACAACAACAAAAAAGAATACCTTATACGTTCTTCGAACTTCACAATAAAAATGTCAAGCCTACCACTTTTTACTATTTATAAGGACACTAGGCCTTTCGATTTCCAATCGAATGAGCCCTTTTGGAAACGACAACGCTTTCTATAAACACCTTATACGCCCCCAGAGCATAAATTACAACTTACTTACTTACTTGTACTTGTTGTACGTTCAAGCCGCATCCAGACTCATCCTGGCACCCAGAAGATGACGACATGTCTCCTTCCATAGGTTTCGCTCGAGGGTGGCAGGCTCCACCATTTCCAGCCACTGGCGATCCCAGCGAAGGCCGTATTTTCGGAATCCCCCGATTGGCTCCAGATCAGGCTTAACTGTTGCTAGCCACGTCTTCTTTTGGCCTCCTGCTCTCTTCTTCCATGCAGGTAATAGTAGACATTTGAGGTATTTTTTGCTTATATGGTCATTTGGTGTGCGCATTGTGTGGACAAACCATCTCAGTCTCCTATGCTTAACAATGTCAGAGACAAGTGGGCGATCCCCACATCTTCTCCTTACTTCTTCATTTGAGATTCTATCTGAGAGGCGGATAGCCAGGATATAGCGCAGGCATTTGTGGTTGAATATATTCAAGCTCAACGCTTCGGCTGCTTTAAGTGACCATGTTTCACATCCATAGAGGAGGACAGAGAGAACCATAGCTTCATACACACGGAGCTTTATGCGTAGCGATATTTCGCTCCGCTTCCAGAGATACTTTCGTAATTGAAGGAAGACACTCCAGGCTGAAGATATGCGGCTCTGGATTTCCTCTGAAGATTCACCGGCAGGGTTTATCATCGATCCGAGGTATTTGAACGACTGGAAGTCCTCTATCTGATTACCATTTAGAGTCACAGGGGTTTCATCCATCCCATCTGTTTGCATGGATTTTGTTTTTGGTAGGCTTATTTGGAAACCAGTCGAGAGTGCCTTGTCTGCACGTCATTTATCAAAGCCTGGGCTTCTGCAACGGATTCAGCAAGCATGTCCACATCGTCAGCATAGTCAAGATCTGTGACGGAGAAGGACGGGCTCACTGCAACGCCTTTATAATTGTCCAGGACCCTGAGGATCCAATCGATGACTAATTTGAACAAAGTTGGTGAAAGGACACAGCCTTGACGTACACCTTCCTCGATCAGGACCAGATCTGAAAGATCGCCATAGACTCTTACTCGGGCCTTTGTTCCAGCATAGTATGCCTTAAGCAGATTGATGATCTTCTCAGGTACACCGTCCTCTCTCATTGCTTCCCATATTGCATCACGATGGACCGAATCAAACGCGGTAATGAAGTCTATGAAGATTTGGATTGTTTCCTGCTGGTGTTTAAACCAGTGTTCCAGGATCTGTCGCAGGCTAAAAATCTGGTCACAGCAACCCATACCCGGCCTGGATCCTGCTTGGTTGGGTCGCGTTCGGCTGTTTATGGTGTTTCTGAATCTATTTAAGAGTATGACTGCGAACAGCTTGGCAGCAATGGGGATAAGGGATGTACCTCGGTAGTTTTTACGGTCCATTCGGTCTCCTCTTTTGAAGATGGGGACGATTATTGAGGTCTTCCAGTCATCTGGGATGGATTCATTGTCCCAACCTTCGGTTATCACGCAATGAAGTTCAACCACCGCCACCTCGGGGAGAGCTTTCAGTAACTCGGCAGGAATCCCATCTATTCCTGGGCTTTTATGGTTTTTCAAAACATGGATCGTCTTAGTTACTACATCCCTGGTGGGTGGGTCCGTACATACATATTTATTGGTCTGTTGGTGCGGGGGGTTCTGTGTTTATGTAAGTGGTTGCTTTTGATTACTACTATCTCCTGGTCTCAATAGTTCTTGGAAGTGAACTAGACATCTTTTAATACGTTCGTTGCTGCTTATGAGTATTTTCCCATCCTTCGCCTTAAGCGAGGGGATGGTACTTTGCTTCTTCTTCCCAGTGCATTCCTCAAGTATCTGATAGATTTTCTGCGTATCTTTCCGGGATGTAGCTCTTTTCAAACTACTGCCAAAATCCGACCAGTAGGCTTTTATGTCAGATCTTGCCGATTTGTGACATTCTTGTCGTAGCACTTTGTATATGGGGGACTTCTCTTTGGTCATTTCTTTTTTCTTAGCAGAGAGTTTGAGTGTCTTTTCTGAGATCCATTTCTTGTATAAAATACAACCCTTACCCTAAGGTCTGTTAGGGTGGTTGTCATCCTCTAAGACCGAATTTCCAGAATTTTCAACTACGTTAAACAAAATGGCTATCTCAAAATTTTGATTGTTTTTTTTGTGGTAATGGTGGGTGTGAGAGGGGCAGTAGTCGCTCTCCAATCACTTTTGACTATTGAAAATATATAAAGTTCCACAAAAAAAAATGGCCTTGGCAGGCGAAAGGCGAATAGTGTTTGTTTTCTTTTTAATAAATGTATATCTCATATCTCATCCCTTTCAACTTCCAATCAAATGAGCCCTTTTGAAGTTTCTACGACAAAACTTTCAATAAAAATCTTATATACCCCCAGGGCATAACTTACAACCCTTGCCCTGAGTGCTGGGGGGTGTCATTCTGAAAGACCTAATTTCCAGAAGTTTCTACTACGTTGAACAAAATTGCTATCTGAAATTTTGATTGGATGTGTTTGGAGGAATGGTGGGCATGAGAGGGGGGTTAGTTACCCTCCAATCACTTTTTACTATTATAAAGGGCACTAGTCCTCTCAATTTCCAATTGAATGAGCCCCTTTTGAAGTTTTACGACAACTTTATCTATAAAAATTTTATATGCCGCCAGTGCAGAACTTACAACCTTTGCCCTAGGGGCTCTGGGGGGTCTGTCATCCTTAAATACATAATTTTCATAACTTTCAACTACGTTGAACAAAATGGCTACCTCAAAATTTTGATTGGTTGTTTTTGGGGAAATGGTGGGTGTGAGAGAGGCGGTAGTCGCTCTTCAATCACTTTCGACTATTAAAAATATAAAAAATTCAACCATAAAAAATGGCATTGGCAGGCGAAAGGCGAATAGTGTTTGTTTTCTTTTTTAATAAATGTATATCTCATATCTCATTCCTTTCAACTTCCAATCAAATGAGCCCTTTTGAAGTTTCTACGACACAACTTTCAATAAAAATCTTATATGCCCCCAGGGCATAACCTACAACCCTTGCCCTGAGTGCTTGGGGGGGGTTGTCATTCTCAAAGACCTAATTTCCAGGAGTTTCTACTACGTTGAACAAAATCGCTATCTGAAAATTTTGATTGGATGTGTTTGGAGGAATGGTGGGCGTGAGAAAGGGGTTTGTTACCCTCCAATCACTTTTGACTATTACAAAGGGCACTAGCCCTCTCAATTTCCAATTGAATGAGCCCCTTTTGAAGTTTTACGACAACTCTATCTATAAAAGTTTGATTTGCCCCCAGGGCAGAACTTACAACCTTTGCCCTAGGGGCTCTGGGGGGTTTGTCATCCTTAAATACATAATTTCCAGAACTTTCAACTACGTTGAACAAAATTTCTATCTCTAAACTTTGATTGAATGTTTTCGGGGAAATGGGGGGCGTAAGAGGGGGGGGGTTTATTGCTCTCCACTCACTTTCGACTATTAAAAAGGGCAATTTCAATTTCCAATCAAATAACACCTTTTTGACATTTATATAACAACTTTCTATATAAACTTTATATGCCCCCAGGGCATAACTTACAACCCTTGCACTGAGGGCTCTGAGATTTTGATTAGATGTGTTTCTGAAAATGGTGGGCGTGAGAGAGGCGTTAGTCGCCCTCCCATCACTTTCAAATATTAAAAAAGGCACTAGCCATTTCAATTTCAAATTGAATAAGCCATTTTGAAGTTTCTGCGCTTTCAGTATAAACCTGATATGCCCCCAGGGCATAACTTACAACCCTTGCCCTGAGGGCTCTGGGGGGGAGGGGTTATCATCCTTAAATACCTAATTTCCAAAACTTTTATCTACGTTGAATAAAATGGCTATCTAAAATATTGACTGTATGTTTTTGGGGAAAAGATGGACGTGAGAAGGGTTAGTTGCCCTCAACTCACTTTCAACTATTAAAAAGGGCACTAGCCCTTTGAATTTCAAATCGAATGAGCCCTTTTTCAAGTCTCTATGACAAAACTTTCAATAAAAACCTTATTGGCCCCCAGGACATAACTTATAACCCTTGTCCTGAAGACTGTGGGGGTTTATCCTGCTCAAAGGTATAATTTCCTGAACTTTGAACTTCGTGGAACAAAATGGCTATCTCCAAATCTTTATTGGATATGTTTGGGAAAATGGTAGGCGTCGAACGGTTGTTAGTTGCTTTCCAATCACTGTGTATCAAAAAGGGCACTAGCCATTTCAATTTCCAATCGAATGAGCCCTTTTTGAAGTTTCTGCGACAACGCGTTCTACAGACCCCTTATATGTCCCCTGGGCATAATTTACAACCCTTGCCCTGAGGGCTGTGGGGAGGGGGTTGTCATCCTCAAAGACCTAATTCCAAGAACTTAAAACTACGTTGAATAAAATGTTTATCTCAAAGTTTTGATTAAATGTGCTTGGGGAAAAGGTGGGCGTGAGAGGCGGGTTAGTTGCCCTCCAATCACTTTCGACTATTAAAATGGGCACTAGCCGTTTGAATTTCCAATCAAATGAGCCTTTTTTGAAGTTTCTACGACAATGCTTTCTACAAAAAAAAACTTATATCCCCTCAGGCCATAACTTACAACCCTAAGGGCTGTGAGGGACTGTCGTCCTCAAAAACATAATTTCTATCTGGAAATCAACTACGCTGAACAAAATAGTCCTCTCAAAATTTTGATTGGATGTGTTTTGGGAAATGGTGGGCGTGGAAGGGGTGCTAGTCGCCTTCCAAGCACTTTCAACTACTAAAAAAGGCACGAGCCACTCCAATTTTCAATTGAATGAGTCCTTTTCGAAGTTTCTACGACAACTTCTTCGATACGAAGTGCCCTGTTCTAAAGGAAAAAAAAAAAAATAATACATTGTGCCAACATCGTTCTTATATGCCCCCGGGGCATTGCTTAAGGCCCTTGCCCTGAGGGTTGTGGGGGAGTGTCCTTCTATTTACATAGTCCCCGTTTCTTGTCTCGTTCTCGAGTGTCCCCGTTCTTTACTTAGGCAGCGCAATCGTGCTGCCTAAGATTTATGTAACAACTTTCTATATAAACCTTATGTGCCCCCAGGGCATAACTTATAACCCTTGCACTGAGGGCTCTGAGGGGGATATCACCCTAAAAGACCTAATTTCCAGAACGTTCAACTACGTTGACCAAAAAGGATATCTCAAAATTTTGATTGGATGTATTTTGGAAAATGGTTGGCGTGAGAGGGGGGCTAGTTGTCTTCCAATCACTTTTGACTATTAAAAAGGGCACTAGCCACTCCAATTTCCAATTGAATGAGCCCTTTTCGAAGTTTCCACAACAACTCCTTTGATACGAAGTGTTCGGGTATGGAGAAAAAATACATTGTGCCCACATCGTTCTTTACTTAGGCAGTGCTATCGCGCTGCCTATGATTACAAACAGGAAAAAGCCTATGGCTTGTTCTTAATTTGAATAGTAAGAGACGACCTGGCTACTACCTACAATTATGACATCATTGATCAATCTTTAGCATGATCAGCATAAAAATCCTATTCTTTTGATGTATCTGTTGGTATCAATATTCAGGTTTTTAAAAGTTCGGTTACTATTGAGACCAGTCGCTCTTCCTATACAGTTCGTCACTACAAATTTTTTGATTGTTTCAAAAATCAAATATCTTTGAAAAGACTGTAGTATGAAAAAACATCCAAAATGCAGTTTTTTGTAAAAAGTGTTTCTATTTTTAAATGTTTTGTTTTTTGAAATAAAAAAAGCACTAGAAATTTTAATTTCCTTTTGAATGACCCTCTCTTAACTTTCTAGGACCACTGGGTCAATACGGTCACCCCTGGGGAAAAGAAAACTAAAAATAAAGAAACAAACACTCATCCGTGATCTTTCTTTTTGCAAAATATACGAAATTCCACATTTTGCATATAGGAGCTTGAAACCTCTACAGTAAAGTCTTCTGATACGCTAAATCTGATGGTTCGATTATCATTAAGATTCTATGAAAAAACTCATCCATGATCTTTCTTTTTGCAAAATATACGTCTTTTTCTATTCTATATATAAAATATACGTTTTTCTTTTGCAAAATCGTCTTTCAATGTAATTATGACCACGAACTGTTCGATTTAATACTTCAGTTACTATGGGTTACAGTTCGTTCCTTAAAAAGCCTATGGCGTTTTCTTATTTGGAATAGTAAGCGACGACCTGGCTACAACCTAAGGTTGTGACATCATTGATCAATCTTTAACATGATCAGCATAAAAATCAGACTCTTTTGATGTATCTATCGGTATCAAAGTCCCGTTTTTAAAAATTTGGTTACCATTGAGACGAGTCGCTCTTACTATGTAGTTGGTTACCACGAACTTTTTTATTGTTTCAAAAATAAAACACCTCTGAAAAACCTGCAGTATGTAAAGACATCAAAAATGTAGTTTTTTTGTAAAAAGGGATTCTATTTTTAAATTTGTTTGTTGTTTATTTAAAAAAGGAACTAGGATCTTTAATTTTCATTTTAATGAGCCCTCTCGTGACATTCTAGGACAGTTGGGTCGATACGATCACCCCTGGGGAAAAGAAAAAAAACACGCATCCCTGATCTTTCTTCTGGTAAAAAAATACAAAATTCCACATTTTTGCAGATAGAAGCTTGAAACCTATACAGTAAGGTTCTCTGATACGCTAAAACTTATGGTAGGATTTTCATTAAGATTCTATGACTTTTGGGGGGTGCTTTTTACTTTTTTCGAAAAGAATGCAAATTTTCCCAGGCTCGTAACTTTCGATGAGTAAGACTAAACTTGATGAAACCTAAGTATGTAAAATCAGCTTAAAAATCCGATTCTTTTGATCTATCTATTGATATTAAAATTCCCCTTTTTCACAGTTTCAGTTACTATTAAAACAAGTCGCTCTTACTACATAGTTCGTTACCACAAACTGTTTGATAATGGTGTACTTTTTGTTTTGATCTGACCCTAATTTTAGCAGTTATAGGTTATTATATTGCTCAACATTGGACAGGATCGTCTCTTACTAGGTTGCTCACAACCACTGCAACCCGGATTCAAATTCACTTATTACGTCATATATGCTTATACAAGAAAATTCAATCCTTTTGTATTTCTTCAACATATTGTAAACTGAAACCTTTTCATTGTTATTATAATAGCTTTATATTCGTTCTTTATTATAAAACCCGGATTAAAAAAAAGAAACATGTTATTAGAACCGCCTTGTCCAATACCCTTATAGGCTATAGGAAATTTAATGTAAATTGCTAAAAAAAATAAGTTGTGACTCCATAACCAGACGCTAAAATCATCATGGTTGCAGGGGTAGCTGCAACCTAGTAAAGGATGAACCACAGTCCTTGGTAAAGCTTCTAGTTACTATGCCATGGTTTGTTCTTTACTAGGTCTAAATTCTTTACTTTACAGGAAAAAGCCTAAGGATGTTTCTTTTTTTGAATAGTGAGAGATGATCCTCAATCATCTCTTTACATAAACTTTACATAGACTAACATAAACTTTAATAATCAGATATTTTGATATATTCTAAATGGTCTAGTGGGTGGGTTAGCTGGCTCTCCCCCAGTTAGCTCGAGTTTGAATCCCGGAATGAGAAATTTTTAATTATGATCATTTCTTAAGGAATATAATTAAGATCGTAATGTATATAATGATTTCTTTTATCACTTTAGTTACTATGGATTACAGTTCGTTCAATAATGTAAATAATTAACATAATCATACACATAATGATTCTCTTTATTACTTCAGTTACTATGGGCTACAGTTCTTTCCTTAATGTAATGATTGCTTCAAAAATCAAACATCTGTTAAAAGGCTGCAGCAGGAAAACACATCAAAAATGTAGTTTTTTTTGTAAAATTAGATTCTGCTTCTTTGTTTTGATTAAAAAAGGCACTAGAGCTTTTAATTTCTGTTTGGGCCCGCTTGTGACATTCTAGGACCACTGGGTCGATACTATCACCCCTGCCAAAAAAAACAAATAAGCACGCATCTGTTATCTTTCTTCTTGCAAAAAACAACAAAATACCACATTTTTGCAGATAGCAGCTTGAAACCTCAAATGTAAGGTTCTCTAATATGCTAAATCTCATGGTGTGATTTTCATTGAGATTCTATGACTTTTAGGGGGTGCTTTTCCCTTTTTTTGAAAATAGGGCAAATATTCCCAGGCTCGTAATTTTTGATTAGTAAGACAAAACTTGATGAAATTTAAATATTTAAAATCAGAATAAAAACCAATTCTTTTGATGTATCTATTGATATCAAAATTCCATTTTTAGAGTTTCGGTTACTATTGAGAAAAGTCGCTCTTACTATACAGTTCGTTACCATGAACTGTTTGATATACGAGAAAAATTAATCCCTTTGTATCTTTTCAACAAGTTGGCTGTAATCTTATCAATTTGATTATAATAATTTTATATCCTTTCTTTATTATAATAAGACACGGTCATGTCCAAGGTTAAGAAATAAATCATTATAGGTAAAATTTTGTCGTACCAGAAATCGAACTCAGGCCAGCTGGGTGAGACCCAGCTATCCTAATCTGGGTTGCAGCGGTAGCTACCAACCTAGTAAGAGACGATCACGCCCCATAGTAAAAAATTAGTTTACCATTACTGTGTTTTTCCCTGTCTTTGTTGCTGAGTTTCTCCACTCCTTCATTCCTGTGGATTTTCCTGGTTTTATGCCTATTCCTTTTTTATTTTGTACCTTTGCTCCTTCCTTATAATTAAAGTAGTAATAACCTGAACCATTATCCATTAAAAATAACCTGATTACAAATATATAAAAGCCTACGGTTTTTTCTTCTTTGAAATAGTAAGAGACGAACCTAAAACAATGAAGTAGCTAACTAAGTCCAATGTATGCTATGGTTTGTTATTGCAATGATCGTCTTTTTATGTAATTAGGACCTCGAACTGTTTGATTTAATACTTCAGTTACTATGGGCTACAGTTCTTTCTTTAATGTACTTACAAAAACGAAAAAGCCTATGGTGTTTTCTTAATTGGAATAGTAAGAGACGTCGTGGGTACAACCTATGATTATGACATCATTGATCAATCTTTAACATAATTAGCATAAACATCCAATTCTTTTGATGTTTCTATTGGTGTCAAAATTCTGTTTTTTAAAGTATCGGTTACTACTGAAACGAGTCGCTCTTACTATGCAGTTTGTTACCACAAACTTTTTGACTGTTTCAAAAACCAAATATCTTTGAAAAGACTACAGCATGAAAAGACATCGAATATGCATTTTTTGTAAAAACCTGATTCTATTTTTTAATTTCTTTGTTTTTTGATTAAAAAAGGCACTAGAACTTTTAATTTCCGTTTGAATGAGCCCTCTTTTGACATTCTAGGACCACTGAGTCGATATGATCACCCCTGGGGAAAAGAAAAAACAAAAACAAAAAAAATAAACGCGCATCGTTATTATCTTTCCTCTGGCACAAAAAAAATACCAAATTCCACATTTTTCCAGATAGGAGCGTGAAACCTCTAGAGTGAGGTTTTCTGATTTGCTGAAGCTGATAGTGTGACTTTCATTAAGACTCTATAACTTTTGGGTAGTGTTTCCCCCTTTTTTCAAAAATAGGTCACATTTTCCCAGGCTCGTAACTTTTGATGAGTAAGACTAAACTTGATGACACCTAAATATTAAAAATGAGCATAAAAACCTGATTTTTCTTATGAATGAATTGATATTAAAATTACATTTTAAAGAGTTTCGGTTACTATTGTGACGAGTCGCTCTTACTATATAGTTCGTTACCACCAACTGTTTTATAATGGTGTACTTTTTTTTCGATTTTACTCTAATTTTAGCAGTTATAGATTCTTTTGATGTATCTATTGATATTAAAATTCCGTTTTCTACAGTTTCGGTTACTATTAAGACGAGTCGCTCTTACTATATAGTTCGTTACCACGAACTGTTTGATAACGGTGCACTTTTTCTTTTGATCTGACTCAAATTTTAGCAGTTATATGTTATTATATTTCTCAACATTGGACCTGATCGTCTCTTAATAGGTTGCTATCAACCGCTGCTACCCGAATTTAAATTCACTTATTACGTCATATATGGTTATACGAGAAAAATCAATCTCTTTGTATCTTTTCAACTTATTGTTAACGGAAACCTTTTCAGTGTGATTATAATAGCTTTGTGTTTGTTCTTTATTATATAACATTGGACGTGATCGTCTCTTACTAGGTTGCTTTGGCCACTTTTTTTTACAGATAGAAGCTTGAAACCTCTACAGTAAGGTTCTCTGATATACTGAATCTCATGGTGTGATTTTCGTTAAGATTCTATGATTCTTAGGGGGTGTTTTCCCCTTTTTTCGAAGATAAGGCAAATTTTCTCAGGCTCGCAAATTTTAATGGGTATAATTAAACTTGATGAAACTTACATATTTAAAATCAACATAAAATCTGATTCTTTTCATGTATCTATTGATATTAAAATTGTGTTTTATAGAGTATAGGCTACTATTGAGACGAGGCGCTCTTAGTATACAGTTCGTTACCACAAACTGTTTGAAACGCATCTGATTGAAATTGTGATATAGCTGTTTTTTTTCAAAATAGTCCAAAGAATATGTAACAATGCATCCAGGGTGGACACAATCCCCCCCCCAAAGTCCTGAGTTACGAATTGTAAGCTATGCCATGGGGTATATAAGGTTTTGTGGAATGGGTGATCGGATAAGCTTCAAATGGGGCTCATTTAATTTGAAATTGGAAGCTATAGTGCACTTTCTAAGAGTCAAAAGAGATTTCAGAGCAACCATGACACCGAGGGGTGTTACTTTGAAACTTTTAAGGAATGTTTAGGGGGAGCTTCAATTAAACGAAAAAACTATATTGCATGCAGGCATTTAAAGGACTTATAAGCAATATTACAAACAGCGCTGCTCTACCATAGCCAGTAATATCGTCGATATTCTAAAGGAGCTAATTTCATTGGAACTTAAAAGCTATAGTGCCCTTTTTAAGACAAAAAAGTGATCGGAAGGCAATCAGCCCTCATTCTTAGGCCATAATTTTCCAAACACTTCAAAATTTTCAAAATTTTAAGACAGCCATTTTGTTCAGCATAGCTGAACGGTCTAGAAACTATAACTCTAGGGCGATTTGATAGGTCAGCCCCCCAAAAAGAACAAAGAAAGAAAACTCAATGAAGAAACAAACCAAAGAGACTACGGCTAGTAGAGAAAAGATAAAAAACGAAAACGACGCGGATATTTCGCCTGTATAAAACGAGGCGTCTTCAGCGCAGAAGAAACAAAGATAAAAAAAAAACCTAATATAAACTAAAACACATAAAAATCGCCACCAATACTAATAAACTACAGTTGTCGCGACAGATCTACATACATCACGGCCACTAATAGAGTTACTTCGATGAGAACATAAAAGCAACTATACATCAACCCCCCACAGTTATGCAGTTTGCCCATTATGCTTAAAAACTAAATGTTGCTTTAAAATTAAATCTAAACGCACTTTGTGTATTGGTGGTGAATGGAGCTTGTCCGGAGGGATACAAATTTTGTTTGCTGACCACCTGCCACTAGATATGGAGATTAAACCCCTAACCAATTGCTCCAAACAGGGCCAGCCGATCCATGTGGGTGCGGGTGGAGCCCACCCCAGGGTTTCTCAATCAGAACCCAGCCCTAAGGACGGTTGGGCTTGTGAACCTCCTCCTGAAAATTCTTACAATGAAAAGAAATGTTATTCAAGCCTCGGATCTTATTGGTTTAAATTAATTACGACCTTGGTACGCCCCTGACATCCTTTGAACCTTGCTGACCAAGGTGGGTTGAGAATAGCCACCTGGAATGTTTTAATCAAGAATAAGCCGGGGTCCAAAGACCTTCTAGGGCTGGAGATGTTAAGATGTTGGATTGACATACTTAGAATGACTGAAACACATTTGACGGGATCAGGCAATGAATAAATCGCCAGTACAGGTCACAGGATGATTTGGTCAGGTCCAATCTCCAGTAGAAGCAGCAGTGTAGACAATGTCGTTCCCAGGATTTTTTTTCGAAGGGGGTTTTACTAACAAATTTTTTTTTGTGGGGGGGGGGCGGTTTACACAAACAACCTCAAAAAACGCATACAAAATTTGTTTATGTCCATTTTTACTACGTTTTTACAAGTCAGACAAAAATTTCGGGGGAGGGGGTTTCAAACCCTCTACTCCCTTCCTCCTCCTGGATACGGCCTAGGGGTGTAGGCCTCCTTATAAACAAGAAGGCGAAGAAATGCTTCATATCTCACAACCCAATATCGGATAGACTACTCATTGTCCGCTTCAACCACAAGCATGGGAAGATGTCGATCATTGTGTGGTACGCACCAACGAATGTCTCCCCAGAGGTCGGTAAAGACAATTTCTACTCAGCTCTGAAATCCGCTCCATCCCGGATTCCCCCTCACGGTGCTTTGGCCGTGGTTGGCGATTGCAATTCAACTGTATCCAACCCCAGCGGAGCTTTTAAATCTCTTGTTGGACCGGTTACCACTGAATCCTTGAATGAAAATGGGACCCAACTCCTCCAGCTGTACTCTATGCACGAATTGGTCATTGCCAACACTCTGTTTCACAGGAAAGACATCTATAAGGCAACATAGTTTAGCAACGATGGGCGAGCGCGGAAGATGATTGACTATATCATAGTCAACCAAAGATGGCGCTTATCAGTTACGAATTGTAGAACATATCGTGGCGGTGAGATAGGGAATACAGACCATCGATAAGTTGCGGCAAACTTCCGCCTGCGTCTTAATGCTCAGCCTTCATAACGGCGCCATAGTTAGACACTCAGAAACTAAAAATTGAGGCATTCCACCAAAAGTACTCAGTTGAAATTCAGAATAGGTTTGAATACCTGGATACACTTGTTGACCCGGACACGTTCTAAGTGACTTATAAAATTGGTATCCTACAGATTGCCACTAATACCGTCGTCCGTATGATGTATTCAAAGGAAGTCCTGGCTATCGCAAGAAGCACTGCAAATCATTGAACAGCGCCGGAAAGCGTGGTTGACCGGAAATATGCCGTGCTACAGACGGCTAAACGGGATTAGACACAATATTATTCACAGTGATAAACAACAATTTGTTGATAACAAAGTCGAAGAGCTAGAAGATGTGGCACGAAAAGGTGACGTCATGTCCCTTTTCAAGCTTGTCAGAGACCTTATCGACGGGAAAGCATCAAAGATAGGCGCAATTAAAACCGTCTCTGGTGAAATGATAGAAGATGAAAACGCGCAACTTGATCGATAGAGGGAGCAATTTGCAAAGCAATTAAACACCGAAATAATCAACGTTGACCCCAATCTAACTGCATTCACTCAGCAAACAACATATAAAAATATACCAGAGTCTGATCCTCGCTCGGTAGAAGAGATACAAAGTTCCCTGCGGAGAATGAAGAACAACAAGGCACCAGGAACCTACGGGATCACCGTCAAGCTGCTAAATGTTCGGAGGACTGCCAATGCTACTTTGGCTGCACATGTGGTTCTCCCTCGTCTGGTAAACCAAAGTGATACCTGAAGAATGGAAGGAAGGGATAATCCCTTCTCTATGGAAACGGAAAGGTAGCCGTAGCGATTCCTTGAATTACAGAGGAATCAACTTCCTGTCAGTCAGACACTGGTTTAAAAAAGTAGTCAGAGGTTCAGCTAGAAAGGCTATGTTTTCTTTATACAGGGTTGCTGGAATGTCTCCAGGGTAAATTGTCTTATTGGGATCAAGTCTATCAAGAACCTTTGCAACTTTGTGAGGGAAAATCACAGGTATTTTGGATGGAACAACCAAGGAGGGAACACTGGTAATTGGTGGATTGCTTCTGCAAACACTAGCTGCAAATGTTACTGCAAATATTTTTTCTGCAAATACTTATAATAGCGTTGGCGTCGAGCTTATTCCCAGATTCGTCGTATACGATTACACTTTGCCTTCCGGAGGAGCCAGTGAGAAGACGTATTCCTTTATAGTAACCGGCTGGGTTTGTGGTCATGAGCTCAATCATTTATGAACCGAAGGACTTCTCATCCAACCCATATTCTTAGATCATTTGATTTTTCAGCTTGGAAGCTTCGCCAATCTTTCCCTTTTTATGGAGCCTGAACCGTTTGCGTATTAGCCTTTTCAGGCACGAGTTAACTCAGGACTTGTCAGCTGAATTTACTGTGACTGTCTTTTCTTGAATATATACATCATAAGCTATCCGTATTTCAGTGGAGAATATTCTATACATGTCGTTGAGATTGCTGTTTTCGTACAAACATTTCTAGTTATTCGAAATAGCACATTTAGCGAGTAGCTCTTTTCCATAGTCAGTCAGAGGCCAGCTTAAAAAACTCGCTTGGTTCTTATTCTCTTTTTCTTACTGGGACACCAATGCACACAGAAGTGTTTACTTTTACCAAGACTCGGCAGCGTTACTGGATCACTATAGAAATCGGAAATATCTGTGAAGATGAAATCGATGACAGACTTTTGAGTTGTTTTTTCACGTTCAATGTAGCTGGGTAGTAGGTCGTTGAAGTCATCCATAAGAACCACGGAACTGTTCGGGTGTCTCATTTTAATCTCATCGAAACATGCTTGTAGATGGGCTATGAGCTATCGCCTGTAACTAGACCGCGGTGGAAAACAGAGTACTCCAACTACGATCGAGGAAAACTTACGGGGAAGAACTTTTAGTCTCAGTATTACCCACAACAGCTCGTACTCGGTAGTCTGAGAGGCTTCGTATATATGATGCGGTATATCGTTTTGAATGCCTACTCCTCTTCATGTGTGACGACAGCACCTTCCTTGTTTCTCCTGCTCTTGACGAGAAAATTATATTTATTTATCTGGGCGTTACATTCATTGGCAGACCACGTCTTTGTTATGCAGCAAATATCACTTCGGTTGTCATTTAGTCTTGTAGAAAGTTCCGTCACTTTATTGCTTAGAGAATGGACATTAACAAGGAGAAAAGAGGGGAGGTCGTAGGAACTAGATGTTTCTTTCTTCTTATCTACCTGGGGTAGATTGCCGAAAAATACTGTAAGTTTCCCAAATTGTTAGAACTTGTGGGGACAAAAGGGCGTGGGGACTGCAGGGACCCCAAGAGATGGCCAGTGGCTCACCCTACTCCAGTTGGGAGGGAGAACTGAGATGGGTTGAACAACTTGGCCTTTTGAGTTTGAGCTAGTAAGCCTTATATCTTGAATAAAAAATAAATTTTGTAAACTTCGGATGTTAAAGCCACTTTTGAAATAAATCTTATCTTTTGCTGCACGGAATACTTCAACTTTTAATATTCTCACTCGCCTTTTCACACCTTTTGCCAGATTTTCTGATATTCAAAAGAGAACAAGAAAATTTTAGATATCTATAGCTACAGACACCTTTTATTATTGCTTTGTGAATTTTGGTAGTAACCAAAGCTTATTATTTGTCTGACCATATTAATAGTAATTCACTTGTTCTATACGATCTTCCCTGAAGGAAAGAAAAACCAAACAAACGGATTAAATCCGAGTGACTACTGTTTTGACACGATTGCCGCTGAGGATAAAAAAGAATCGCCTCCGTAAGTATTTTTCTCAAGACAAATACAAAATTCGGTATTTTCATATATGGAGCTCGGTCCAAATGTTCTCAGACATTTGTAATTTGATAGTTTTCTTTTCATCAAGATTGTTTCCTTATTGGTGATTCTTTTCCCCATTTCCCCAAACATTAAAATTTTAAATGCTATTAACTTCTAATGAACAACTCTTAACTTGACAAATTTTTCATATTTGGAATCACAATACAATAAAATAAAAATATTTTTTATGTTTCGATATTTGCACCATTGCTTAAAAAAAATTAAATAAGAAAAATGGGTTTTAATGTCTATATAGCAGTGAATACAAACACTTAATTAAACAAAAATACTCCGAATATTTTGGCCCCACATCCGGGAGCCTTTCTCAACGGAAAAAAAAATTCTTACATCAACATACAAAACATACTAAACAAACAAAAGAAAAAATATAAATAAATAGGAAAAGAAAACTCACATATTAAATAAACAATTCCATTCACTGGCGTATAAACAAAATCGAATGTTTATATTGATTGGAACACGCCTTCTCACAGTATATAAATGGAAATCTATCAAAAAATGAAAATATATTTATACTTAAACTAAAACCATAAAGGTCAGCTAACCCCCGGCCCATAACCCCTAAATAGATGTCACAAGTTCATCACCCAAGGTTTGAATTATAAATTGAACAGATTCGTTTGCTTGCAAGCTTAGCTGCAGTTCGTTTACCTTTCCCAGCATTTAACCCAGTCTGACCTTTGTCCGCAAGGTCATCTTTCGTATCCGAACTATTATTAAAATCAGTACTGGTTGAAAATTTTACCTGCTTTTTAATTAAACTATTATAAATCGAATTGATCCTAAAATACCCTTCATCTCTATTGATACTAATACCCCCATATATTATCTTTTTTATTTCTATAATTTCTCTGAAGCTTTGTAAAAGTCCTACAGACGTATTTACTATTTTTGTTTGATCAAATAAAATACTGTGATGAGGAAATTTATTATAAAGATGTTCTGCAACAGCTGACTCAAACGTTTCTGGTGTTTTGTTTTGTTTTAGAGCGCAATCTATGGCATTCTTGTGTTGCTCTAGCCTATTTTCTAAAATCTGTTGGGTTCTTCCCACATAAAATTTACCACAAGAGCATGGAATTTTGTATACTCCCTTTTGCAAATTTCTCAGTACCTTGTCTTTCACTTTATTTAACAAAGAGTTTATAGTTTGTCCTGATTTAAATGCTGTAATTATATTATGTTTTTTTAATTCTCTTCTTAATTTTTGTGACAATATTGGGAAAAAAGGCAAAGTTATCTAATTTGTTTCTTGATTTGACCCATCTTCTTCTAATATTTTTGGTTCTGTCAACTTTTTTTTCCTTTTTTCAATTATTTGAGAAATCATATTTTCCAGATAGCCATTACCTACTAGAATATCCTCGATAAAAATTAGTTCATTGCTTATGTATTCTAGGGAGGGCAGTTTTAATGCCATATTAGCAAAATAAATAACACCTCCTGATTATACGTAAATTGGATGATCTGTTGCAAAAGACCAATAACGACTATTATCAGCCAGCTTCCGCTAAATTGAAAACTGTAGATTGTTAGTATGTATATGGTTTAAAGTATCTCGAAACGGTAACTTATTCTCTATTTCCTTTTCAATTGTAAAAATTAATTCTCCTCCTAGTTTGTTTAAATGTTCCAAAAAACATTCAATTTGCTATTTCATGTAATTACAAATAGCTAAAACATGATCCATGTATCTGCCCCAAAAATTAGGGTTACAAAAATAGATTTCTAAATCTAAATTTTTAAAACTCTCTACATAAATACTTACTAAAAATCGACTTAAAGGCCCTCTCCTGTTACAGAACCATAACGGGTTACAGGAATTAATTAAATAGAACCACACTGCAATGAACTGTCATTTATAAGGGATACATTTTTTTTGTGAGTTTTAAAATGTGAGTTTTTTTTTTAAATCCTGATGCCCTTCTCGTGGAATTTAAGTTTTGTTATTCAAAGTTTTACGTGTATTCACCTGAAGGAAACTTAAAAGACCATTAACTTGGTATCTATTTTTAGTCGTCCTGTAGTCTTTTTTTTATATGAATGAAAAGTGTTGTTTGGAACACAACACTTTTTATATGTTGCTTTGCAACTGAGCCCTTTCGTAACTAAACCCCTTGCATCTAAACCCTCGTAAATCTAACCCCAACTGCTAATGAGCCCCGGTGTTAGCCCCATGCAACTGAATACTCGTGCAACTGAACCCCTTTGGACATGAATCCTCAAAAACCTCAACCTCCGTCCCACCACTGAACCACCTTTTAAATAAACCCTTGTCAAGCTCAACCCCCGTTTAACTGAACCGTCATGCAATTCAAACCCCGTTTAACTGAGCCTTCGTGCAACTGAGACCCGTAAAACTTAACCCTCGAGCAACTCAAAACCCTCATTCTACCTTATTCGGAGCTTTTCATGCCCAGGGCCTGTAGAGACTTAGAGGTCATGGTTGCAGCAATAGCTGTACCCTATTGCAGAGAAAGTCCATAGTAGCCAAAATCTTAGACATATTAAATAAAACAACATCTCGTAAAAAAAACTTACAGTTAATTCTGATTCAGGAATGATAACCATCTTTTAAATTAATAGTAAAAGTCTATTTCTGAAAATATTCTGGTGATTTTTAAAAAGAGCCGGAAATACTGTTAGGTTTTCTTTTTAGTTTTTTTATTTCTTCAGTACTGATAGGGCACTAGAATACTGGAGAGAGCTATTTAATGTAATTTGGAGTTTCATATTCACATTTACACGCATTTTTTAATTTCCTCATAAACACCATCATAAATTGCCTTATGGCACCAAAATCCAATTTTAGTGTCATTTCTGGAGTGTAAAGGTTGAAACAATAAAAGTTCTACCGATGAAATCTCCATGGTCGAAAATCGTCATACCGGTGTTTAAAACCGGCCCTTTTAAATACTTCTCTACCCAGGGCGTCGTTTGGTGGGGGGGGGGGGACAGTTGTCCCCTCAATAATGTGGAGAAAAATTATTATATATCCCATGCCCCTTGACTATCCGAATATGGACCCCTCTTCCCCTCCTCTTCTCAATAAAAATGCTGGAGATTCACCTCTGTCCCTACCAAGTCACTTTTGCAAGTGGAAAGTAAAAAAAAGTTTTGAGAAAACCTTCCAAGTGAAAAAATTCATTCAAATACAAAACTGATTCGTGAATGGTAGAAGCTTTGGTCTCTTCCCAATACCTCTCAATTTGTCTTCCAATTCTTTCTGACTTTTGTGGATTCCTAGACTAGAGACTACCTCCTATCAAACTTAACTCCGATCAGAGTGAAAGCTATTTCTAATCTTAGAGCTGAGGCTCAAATTAAACAACACTCCCTCTTCCCCATAGACACATTTAAAATCAGTTTTAATATTTGACCAATTATCGGGAAGGAATCAAAATCTGGTCAAATGAATGAAAACTGGATGAAGTCCTACTTTAATAGAGTAATTATCTAATTTGCCATGCTTGAAAAGATAAATGCAAGCAGGACCTTGGAAAAGAAGCATTTTCATTGGCTGTCAGTGACAGAAATTAGTTGCAATCGCGGCTATGCCGGTTCTTTGTTTTTGTTCCAAATCAGTTTAGCTTGCCCAAACGGGTAATATAAGTTAGAGACTCCGAACGAAGCGAGAAGCGTTTTTTGAGCTTCTAATCATTACTAGTTCAAACTTATTCTTTGGCCTCGGGTTGAGTTCAGTAAAGCAAGGTTTAATTTAAATATGGGTGAGTGACATAAGGATTAAGTCAAAAGAGGGTTGATTAAAACGGAGGTCCAGTTGAACAAGGTTTTTAGTTATATGGGGTAGAGTTGTACTCAGTCAAGCGAGAATTCTGTTAAATGGGTTGAGTTTCTTGCGTCATGAGTGACACGGGGACCAGTTAAACGTGGTTTCAGTTGAACGAGGCTTCAGTCAAGAAAGGCTGAGTTACACTGTGGTTCAAGTTGCGCAGCGGTCTAGCTGCACAAGGCTTCAGTTAAATAGGGTCGAGCTGAATGGGTCCAGTTAAACGGGGGGTTTTGTTGCACGGAGGGTCAGTTAAATGGGTTCAGTACACTCACACCCCTATTATTCAAATTTCCCCAAACACTTCCGATCGAAATTTTGATACTACCATTTTGTTTAATGTAGTTGAAAGGTCCGGTAATTATGTCTTTGAGGATGACACCCCCCCCCCTACAGCCCTCACGCCAAGGGTTGTAAGTTTTGTCCTTCGGGCATATAAGGTTTTTATAGAAAGCCTTATCGTATAACCTTCAAAAAGGGCTCATTCGATTGGAAATTGAGAGGACTAGTGCCCTTTTTATTACTCGAAATTGATTGGAGGACAAATACTCCCCCCCACGTCCATCATTTCCCCAAATACTTCCAATCAAAACTTTGAGATATCCATTTTGTTCCACGTAGTTGAACGGTCCGGAAATTATGTCTTTGAGGATGACCTCCCCCGTTTGTTTGGGGAAATTTGTATATTAGGGGTGTGAGTGTACTGAACCCATGTAACTGACCGTCCGTGCAACTAAACCCCGTTTAACTGGACCCATGTTCAACTCGACCCTAGCCCATTTTTATAGAAAGCGTGGTCGTATAAACCTCAGAGGGGGCTCAATGGATTGGTAATCAGAAGCTCTAGTGTCCTTTTTAAGAGTCAAAGTTATCGGAGGAGGGCTACCCTCCTCCCGTTCCACACACATACACACACACGTCTTATTGTTCCGAAATGCATGTAATAGGAATTTTTAGATAGCTATTTTATTCAAAATAGTCCAAGTATCATATAACAAGGCCTTTGGAGTTGAAACAAACCCCAAGAGCCTAGAGGCAGGTTTGTAAATTATACCCCGGGGGTATTTAAGGTTTTTATGAAAGGCATTATTGTATAAGCCTTAGAGGAGGCTCATTTGGTTGAAAATTGGAAGTTCTAATTTCCTTTTAAGAGTCAAAAGTGATGGAGGGCAGCTAGCTTCCCCGCCCCCCCCCGACTACCCCACTTCACCAAACGAATCTGATTAAAATTGGGAGATAGCAAATTTGCTCAAAATAGTCTAAGAAACATATAACAATGCCTTTAGGGTTGACACAACTCCCCTGTACCATGGGGATAGGGTTGTAAGTCATGTCCTGGGGGCATGTTAGGTTTTTACGGAATTGGTGGTCGTAGTTGGATGGTCCGGAAATTATGTCTGTGAGGAAGACAACCCCCCTACAGATCTCAGGGCAAGGGTTGTAAATTATGCCCTGGGGGAATATAAGGTTCTTATAGAAATGGGGGTCATATATGCTTTAGAGAGGACTCATTGGATTGGTAATCAGAAGTTCTAGTGCCCTTTATAAAAGTCAGTGATCAGAGTAAAGCCCCCCCCCACACACACACAAAAACGTCATGTCCAATAGATGCATCCAATAGAAATTTTTAGACAGTCCTTTTATTAAAAATAGTTTAATGATCATCTAACAAGGCTTTGGGGTTGATACAAACCACCAGAGCCTGAGGGTGATGGTTTTAAGTTATGCCCCTGGAGAATTTAAGGCTCTTATGGAAGAGATGGTTGTACAAACTTTAGAGGTGGCTGGCTCATTTGTTTGAAATTCGAAGTTCTAGTGCCCTTTTAAGGGTCAGTAGTAATGGAGGTCAACTACCCCACAACTACCCCTCTTTTCACCTAACGCATCTGATTGAAATTAGGCGATGGCAATTTTGTTTAAAATAGTTTAAAAAACATATAACAATGCCTCCAAGGTTGGCACAACTCCCCAGAGCCCTGGGGTAAGGGCTTTAAGTTATGCCCTGGGTGTATATAAGGTTTCATGGGATGCATGTAAGGGTATGCGTGCAAAGGTATGCATGTTTGACTTCTACTTTCCCAAAATACGAAGGGTCTTAAGATGAGTCTTTCAGGGAATGTTGAGGGGAGTGTTGAAATGAATAATAAAATTTTATGTGTATATGGGTTGTCAAAAGGGTGTCAACTCATGAATAACTGAGTATATTAATTTGGAATTTTCAGGAAATGATAAGGGAGCACGCTACTACTACTTGTGCACGCTAATACTAGTACAACTACTGTCTTCTGCTACCACAAGTACTACTACTACCACTACTATCCTTAAAACTACTAATTCTGTAGCGAGTACTACTAAGGCTAAGGATATTGAAAAAAATATCTGAGAAAACGTTGAGGGGAAAGTTGAACTAGATCAATACATACTATGCGTATACAGATTGCTGATACGGGCGTATCAGCAATATTTTTGGAACGGCTTATCACATCAAGAGGAAACTTCAGGGACATCACAACTGGGATTTTCAGTTGACCAAAAGGCAAAATGTACCTGCTACTACTGCTATTAATTCTGCTGCTACAACTGTTACTACTAATAATTATACACTATTACTGGTACAATTGTTCCTACTACTACCACTAATACTATGATATTAATTGAATTAAGGCTACACGTATAAAGGTGAAAAGTTGACAGAATATTGGGGGGAATTTGAACTAAATTAAAACACACTAAGCGCATGCAGATTGTCAAAAGGGTGCATCTCAAGAATTGATTTTGCGTATTAAGTTGAAACTTTCGGAGAATACGGAAAGGGAAAGATCAATTGACAAAAATGGTAAACATGATTATCACTAATGACACTACTACAACTGCTACTTGTCCTAATATTATTACTGTTAATAAACTGCAGAAGCAACTTCTTTAATTGCAAAAACTTTTACGGCTTAGAGTATCAAGATGAAATAGGTATCAAAAGGGTGCCAAAAGCGCACATAAACAATATTTTTGGAACGGCTTAACGCGTCAAGGCGAAACTCCCGGGGTATCATGAAAGTGATGTTCAACTGACCAAAAGGCAATATGCACATGTTACTACCGCTATTAATACTGAAGCTACTACTGCTGCTACTACAACTAAAAAAAAACTAACGCTGCAACTACTTCTACTACCACCGAAACTACTGCGATAATATTACTATTAAGGCTAAGTCTATGAAGGTAAAATTTGAGAGAATATTGACGGCAAATTCGAACTACAAAAGAGACTAGGGTATTTAGACTGTCAAAATAGCTTATCTTAAGAATTGGTCTGTGTATTAAGTTGGAACTCTCAGAGAATACTTAAAGGAGAAGATCAATTGACCAAAAGGCAATATTTGCATACTGCTACTAATACTACTGCTACTGCAACATTTACTAGTTCTAGTACTACAATTACTATTGCTACAACTACTACTTCTATCGCAACTACTTGTCAGGTTATGAGCATTAAGATGAACATTTTAAGAAGTATATTTAATTGTAATTAAGTTGCTAATTGTATTAAGTTGAGTAATTATACTACTGCTGTGACTGCTATTACCACTACACCTAAGGGTATGAAGGTGAAATTTTCAGAGAATATTACTGAAAATTTTTATTTTACGGATGACAACTTGCCATACTTATGCAGGTTGTCAAAAGGGCATATCAGCAATATCTTAGGAACAGTTTCGAGTGTGACATTAAAACTTACATCACTTGTTGTGGGGCATGTTGAATTAAACAAAAGATAAAATTTGCATCATAATACTACTGCTTCTACTCCTACAACTACTACAACTGCTACTATTAAAATTACTGCTACTACTGCTACTGCTACTAAAACTAAGACTACAACTGTTAACTGTTAAAATTTTGGGCAATATTGTAACTGTATGAAATAAATCGAAACACACTATGCCCACATAGGTTGTCAAGAGGATGTATCAGCAATGGTTCATGACTTATGATGATGTGTCATCCTGTGTTGAAGGGAATGCTGAAAAAAAGGTGCTATGCACATACTGCTACTAATGCTATTACTGCTACTACAATTATTACTACTACACAGGTTAAGGGTATTAAGGAGAAGCTTTCAAGGAATATTTAGGCGGGTGCTGAACTAAATCAAAAAGGACTATGAACATGTAGATTGTCAATAGGGTGATAAAGCAATATCACAATAACGGCTTACATTATTAAGTTAGACCTTTCAGGGTAAGTTGTGACAGATTTTGAACTGGCGATGAGACACTATGTGCATACTTTTGATACTACTCTGCAGTTTACTAAAAAAGTTTTTTTTTTAAATGTTTTCACTTTTATAATTTTAAAAAATCATATATTATTAGCATTTTAAGGAATAAATATCTGCATATGTGTACTAATCTGGCAGTGCACATTCATTTGTATTTTTTTCAGTAAAGTGCAAATTATGCTCTGGCCTTGGGAAGGCATAGGGGTTTTGAGCCCTACTCATATTAATTTTAATTAATTTCTTCAAGAAAGCGGCAAGCTTCCAAAATGCAAACCTATAAAAACTACTTTACACTGTTAATTTAGATTGGTAGGTTGTGATGGTTTTGAAATGGCTGTTTATCTATGTATCTACATTCCAAGTCTCTGTGGCTTTTCAAATATATTTTACTTGTTTTAGTGTTTCAACAATAAAAGATTAGTTGCAAACTGGCCAAAAATAATGTTTAATTGTAGTTTATGATCTGTAGTGGTCTTAATAACTTTTTACACAATCTCTTTTCAGCCTATTATATACTTCTGCTTGTTTTTTTTTTTTTTTTTTTTTTTTTTAATTTGGGGTTCCTTGATATTCACATTTTGCGTAATTCAATTAATTTGTAGCCCCTAAAAGGGCTACTGGTTAGTTTACGATGTGACTGAGGTTGGATTGAACTAATCCTTTTGTGATTTCTCCTGGATTCAAATGAGACTGCTTAAATCTACGGCAAAACGGGTAAAGTGCAGAAAAACATCGGTAAAACTGAAAAGAAAACCCACTTTAACCAACGGTAAACTGACTTATTTTTTATGTTTGAACCTTGTTCAAGGCCAAAGCATAGGTATTACTACCTAAGATAATATTGCATTAATTGTTTTTATTAACAATTGGTAGTATATCTAAATCATCTTTACTTGCACAATGAGTTTTTTCCAAGAGTCGAAAAGCTATCTAACATTAATTTGCGAATTTGTTTGCACCATTTAGTGGCCCTGAAATGGGCTGCTGGTCAAGAATCAGTTAAAGAGAAATGCAAAATAAAGTATTCTCGCCATGAATGTGACGGACAAATTGAATATCTTTTAGCATGATTGTCACCATTTTGGCGTAAATGGCACACATTTTGGTATCCCCAAAAACTCCAATCGCGCTAACTTCTTGTAGCGCCATCACACCCGAGCTCCTGAACCTCAAGATGGTTAGTTCTAATTGCTTCTTTTTTGAGCCGCTCTGCAATAATGCGTTCCTTCCTTCTGTTATAATTTTGTTGTTTTCTTCTTACTGCAAATTTTGCTTCATTTTCGTTTGCGATTTGTTGTGATTTTCGCTGTTGCTTGTCATCTAACTGTAGATTTTGTTATGCATCATTTTCGTCCGTAATTGAAGTTAGGGTTTGTTATGATACTCGTCGCATATCTTCTACCTTCAGATTTCGATGTTCTTCATTTTCCTTCTTCATTACCGCAGACATCTTATCCATGCCTTTTGCTTTAGGTGTAAGGATTTATTCGTCACCTTGTATAATTTCGCATGCGTCATAGATAGCAAAAATGATACAACCACCCCTGGGGAAAAAATGATGAAAGTTTTTTTTAAATACATATGAATGTACGGCCATTCATATGGAAAATATTTTTCGAAAATTAAGGCTCTAAATGGATCATTCTAAAGTCGTGACCTATCTAGATCGTTTTTTTCAAGTCAGAAAATGCTAGTGTACCAATTTTAAGGAAAAGGTTAGTTCTTAAAAGTAATCAGCTCTGGTTGTACCAAATTGAGAGTTAATCTTCTTCTAAGAGGTAATTCTTTTTCTTTTTAAATTTCAAGTTTAATTCTTCAAAAAAAAAAAAAAAAAAAAATTGTACCATGTAAGCCTCCTTCAACATTTTAAAGGCTTAAATCGTTTTAAAGGCTTGTCTAACTCATCGCTACTTTTTAGTCGCTTGAATGTGGCTACTTTTACGTCACTGGCTATTTTTTCGTCGCAAGCCAGTAACTTAACTGGCTTGAAATTATTAGGCCTCGTAAAAATTATCAAGTAGAATCCTTAACTCCTCGTCGTAGAGTAGGTAATATTTAAGATTTTGCGGAATATTCCAATTGATGATGTCAAATTTATCGTATGTTTCATGATTCGCCATGACATATTCACGACGCTTTGATTTCAATGTAGATTTTGGTCCTAATTTAAAGAAAAAAGGAAGCAAGGTATCATCTATAGTATTTCAATGCTATTATGGATGAGTTTGCTTCCTTGTTGTTATCTGGAAAAAGTGTCTAAATTATTTTGAAGTTTACTTCCTATTGTTGTTTACCCTCTAATGATAGATTATCTGCTAAGTAGTGTTTGTTAAAACTTGAACAATTGGAATAGGGCTTTTTCTTTAGGCCTTCTTACCAGCGCCATCTTTTTCTTGAGTAAATTGGCGCGCCATCTATAGTATCATTTATAATTAAATTTTACCAATAAGCGAGCAGAAGAGGGGAGTTTCTTGTCGCAAGGGCCGTTGTACCTGCCGGGAGTGTTACTCCCTTAAACTGCGGGAATCAGGTAGCAAGAAACTACGCTTCCCTCGCTTTTTAGCACGCCCACTGACTGATTTTTGGACTATTCTTTGGCATCCGATTGCAATGTCGGAGAAAAGCGATAAAGGTGAAAAGCTTATTATCAATCCGGTACTGAACTTTTTAACACGTGTCATGAATGATGGACTGAAAATAGAGGTGATCACGGCAACTGCCCTGAGTTTTTTCACTCTTGAGCAAATTATTGAAGCTAAAGCTGTACTGCATAAGGAGCTAAAAATCGAAACCCGACTGATTAAGCATAGTAAGAAGGAGGATGAGAACGTAATAGATATGTGCAGATGGTTTAACCAAGCTGCAACTCGCGATAAAAAGCTGATTCCTACCTTTGTGATCCTAACGCCATGCTCTGTTCCTACTGTCGGGGAATCCACCTCAGCGACAGCTATCTGTCGGCTCAACGAAATCAAGCGTAAGGTCGATGGACTATACGAAATGGCACAAAATTGGCCACTGACTTGGAAACCGAGCGAACCCGCGGAGGAGCCCCCCCTCCGGCCCAGTTACGCTGTTGTCCTCAAAAACTTACCTGACAGCTTAAATACACCTAGTGCGCGAAAGGAATTTATTGACAAGGTCTGTCTGAACAGCGAGGAAATAAGTGAGCTTCGTAAACTGAAGGGTGACTGGAAACTAGTGGTGAAATCTAAGAAAACTGCTGATACAATTGCCTCAACACTGAAAAGTGATAAATGTGGTGTTACTGTGTCCGTACGCTCACCGAGCTATATTGGTGTACTCAAGCGCGTCCCTGAAGACCTGAATGAGCAGTCATTGCACGAACTTATCCCCCGTGCTACAAAAGTTATGCAATGTGGATCCTCTCGTGTGTTCAAAGTTTATTTTGAGTCGCGACACGAGCTCGAAATCTTCGTCCGCAACTCCATTAAAGTGCATTACGAAAAACTACCCGCCGAAGTATTCGTGTTCACTCCAAGACGATGCTACTCGTGTCATACAGTCGGTCATTTAGCATCCGAGTGCACCAATCAGCCCAAATTTTCCAGATGTGGATCCGTAGAACATACATCTGATCGTCTCAATCCCTGTAATCAACCGCTTTTTTGCATAAGCTGTAACACTAGTGGACATTCTTGCTACAGCGTCCGTTGCTCGGCAAATAAACCTGCAAACGCAGACTCAAAAGCTAATAGGCTTGCCCGTGCTACTCAATGAACCTTTTATCTTGGAATATGAATGGGAATTTCGCAGAAAGGCACACAATAGTTTGTGAAATGCTAAAAAGCAATCAAATTGTGTGTATCCAAGAGCACTTTGCTCTTCCTATTTCTGTAGGTCAACTGGACATTTTCCGTGCTAATAACATGTATGTTGTTCCTGCTGTCAGAAAAAAGGACCAAGGAACCCCCTCCGGGGATGTTGTGACGTATATTATAAATGATTTCGAATCAAAGTTGTTCTTTTTAACGCAAAAAATTCTAGCGGTTCAAGTGTGTCATTTTGTTGTTGTGAATGTATCCATGCCAACTGACTATCGTGATGACGCATCTCACTCCGAATTTGCGCTAAGTTTACGTAAATTAGCTGAATGTCTTAGCAAAATCCGATTAGAAAGATTGCCTTGTGTAATATTAGGTGATTTTAACTGTCCTATGAGTGCTGAATTTAGTGAAACTAACGCGCTTTTTACTGGTGATCGTGAAAGTATGGTACATGGTCTCCTAGATGATACATTTACCATTTTAGAAAAAAACCAAAAATTTACATATATACATAACACAGGAAGTACTTCTAATTCAGACCATGTTATTTGCTCTAAAGACCTACTCCCTACTTCAGTACGGGTGTCTGACACTACTTTTACTTCTGACCATTTTTCAATAGAACTGCAAATCACACCTCCCGCTACACAATCTGAGCATCCACACCAAAATAACGCAGCAAAAACTACAAAAAAATGGACACAAATACGGGATTGGAATCATGTTAATACGTCGGTTTACACGCAAGTTTCGGATGAAATTTTAGCTAAAATTAAAATCCCATTTAACCTTCTGATCCAGTCACGACGAATTGAACCGAACGAGGCCCGACTTGAACTTGATATAAATCCCGCCCAAATTACACACGCTCTTCGCTCAGCTGGGGAAGCTGCTGTTCCCATAAAGAAAATTAAGACCGGTACGCAAGTTTCAGGTTGGTCGCAAAATGCTGGCCTAGTTAATGCATGCAACCAGGCAAAATTTTGGCTTTCTGTTTGGAAGGAGTGTGGACGGCCGAGAATTGGGGTGGTAAATGCCGTTAGACTCCTTACAAAAAGAAAGTTTGGAAAAAAATTGGCTCTCCACCGGTCTAATGTAATTGCTAAGTCTTCTGAAGATGCTCTACGAAATCCTGACCTTATATGGAAGACTCTTTCCGAAAGAAAGCCGAATTTTGCTGCATCTTCAATTTCCCTTGAATCTTGGAGAACTTATTACGAACAAGAATTTAAATCCCCCTGTCCGACTCTTAGCGCAAAATACAAGGCAGAGCTGCATAATTTCCTATCAAGCACCGACCGTTCTGACGTTACTGTGTCGGTATCCGAGGTTCAGAACGTGCTCCGTCGCATTAAAAAGAAAAAGTCACGTGGTGCTGATGGAATTTCTGCTCTCCATTTAAAAAACTCATCTTCAATGCTCATTCAGCACCTTGCCCTGCTTTTTCAGATGATTTTTGTGCAAGGTGTGGTTCCCAGTAATTTTTGCTTAGGGTCCCTTACCCCTGTGCCAAAAAAGGGGAAACACCTGGATGAATGTACGTCTTTTCGACCCATTACGATATCAACAACTTTTTGCAAAATTTTTGAGCTACTTATAATTAAAGAAATAAATGAGGAATGTTATGCACCAACCTCCCAATTTGGCTTTCAACCTGGTCTTGGTTGTGGCCATGCGCTAAGCGTCGTGGCTTCTGTCCTTATTGACGCTGAAAGCTCAGGCGAGTCGGTCACGATTGGTATTCATGATGTCCAGCGTGCGTTTGATTCCCTTATCCACGACCAAATTATTCTAGAAATGGGAAAGAGAGGCGTCCAACGAGATGTCATAATGCCATTAAAGGACATGTATGAAAACCTCCATGCACAAATAAAAGTTGTTTCGCCTGAGAAGAATATAAGGGAAATTTACCAAACCGTCCCAGGACGAAAAGGTACCCGGCAAGGTGCTCCTACTTCTGCCCCGGCTTTTAATAACAGTGTTCTTTCAGCACAGGAAAATTACCAAATAACGTGTGTTCTGGATGGTATTGACCTTTCTCTTCTTTGTTATGCTGACGACATTTTAAATATGAGCCGGAATATTGGTGGCATCGAATGCAATTTTGCTATTTTTCAAAAGCAATATGCTGTGATAGGCCTAGAATTTAACGCTGCAAAATCAGAGGTATTACTGTTTAATTGGCCTGAAAACCAAGTCCCACCTACCATAGACCTTGGACAGACAAGTATTAAGCCAGCAGATCACATCATTTATCTTGGACTACCGATTGGTAAAACGCTGAGACACACACGACAGCTATTAATTCAGCATCTCGAAAAGCGTACCGGTTTTGCATACAGCAGATTGGTTGCCACGAAGTTCAGCTTCAACCGGTTTATCCTTGCTCGGCTGTATACTGCACTAGCATTGCCCCATTTTTTATACCTGAGCCCTTTTTGGCGAACATTTCCTTGCACCACTAAACAGAAACTTCGAGCAATATTTTTTAAATATGCTAAGTACCTTTTAAGACTCCCCCCCCTGGACACGTAACACATACCTAAGTAATAGGTATAAACTGGCAGATTCCACTCTTATAATTGAAAATTAGATCTCCCGATTTAACAGTAAAATTGGTATCCACCCCTGGCATAATTTACTCAAACAGTAGTCAAGTTTATAAATTTTTCTTATTTATTGTAAGTTTTTTGTTTTTCTCGTTTTTATCCGTTGTATTATTATTTGTCCCTTTTTTTTTCTTTTTTTTTTTCTTTATCTTTATTTTACTCTGTCTTTTGTTTTTGTAACGAAGGGTTATAAATAAATAATAATAATAATAATAGCATCTCAATAGAGTCACTTTTGAGGGAGATTCTTAAGCACTCTTTAATCCACTCAAGCACTGTACTGTCTTTGTCTTTTTCTGTATTTTGAGGCATTGGATGATATTTGCTTTCGATTCCCTCTACCTTTTCATTTGTCTTTGGTTCTTGTTCTGATAAATGTTTTACGATGGAACGTTCAAGGAAGTTATAAGTCACGTTACAACCGGTTAAAAGTCTGGCCATTTCAATGTCGTCATTTTTATGGCCTTCTTTAGTGTATCACGGTATTGTTTTTCGATGGCACCAACAACACTTAGCCTTGCCTTTTCTTTTAGAAAATAGTTGATGATTTTATAGCGTTTGTTCTTAACAGCCACTTGTAGTGGAGTGCTTTTTAAACTATTTAAAGCATTTACACTTGCACCATAGGAGACAAGTTCCTTACAAATATCCAATCTACCATTCTTAGCAGCAGTGTGTAATACTGTTTCTTGCTTTTTATGCTGGATATTTGGGGATCCTCCAGCTTCTAGTAGGGATTGAACAACTTCGAGAGAAATTATTGCGCTACCTATAGCAGAATATAAAGGTGTTTGTCCTTTTATATTTAGCGGATCTATATCTGCACCGAACGAGATGAGGAGCTTGCAAATTTCAGCTGTTCCAGAGCTAGCAGCTAGATGAAGAGGCGTCTCAAGGAGTCGATTTTTAGCATTTGGATTTGCACCGTTTTTTAGAAAGTATTTTGCTATATCAAAACGGTTATAGGGCACCGCTGTGTGCAATGGTGTTTCATTTACAAAGTTTAAAGCTTCTAAATCTTCACCAGATGTTACTAACCACTTGCATTCAGAAAGTAAACCGTATGAAGCACAATCATGCAGCTTTGTTGTCATGCAGTTATGTGGCCAGAATAACATAGCTATAACTTATTCTTGATATGGATGGGTCATTTTAAACATAGACTTAAAGTGTTGTAGAATGCTTTTTAATATCCTTGGCTGCCACATTGATTTCTGACTATAGTCTAATTTAAAATAAGAATCCGATTACTTATAATTAGCCCAGCATTTTTATGCAATTTCGGATTTTTTTTTTTTTTATTTTTTTTTATTTTTGTTTATTTTTTTTTTAATGAATCAGGAATGCTTGCAATATCAGGAATCAGGAAAGCTATGAAAACAAATTGTGAAGCCACGAAGCTAGGAGTATTTGCAATAGCATTGACGGGCTTAGGTGCATAGACAAAAAAGAACTAAAAAAAAAACGAGTTAAAAACAAGGGCCAAGCCGAATGAAATACAGCAAACACTCAAGATTGGTATGTTTATTCGATTCGTAGAGCTGCTGTTGGCCTGGTTCGAACATTGTCAAATGACCGCAAGATCGCTAGGGGAAAAACTTAGTCGTTCGATGTAGGAAGTACTGTAAAACAATAGTGCATGTTTTGCAGTAGTGTATATTTTGCCCTCTTTTGATAAGTCCCCTGTTTCGTTTGTTTGACCGTATTTTAGAAAATTGCCCTCAAGTTTTGATGGTGTCTTTATTTGTCCGGGCATCAAAGAGACTAAATATAGCTAACTTTGTTGCTTACTGTTGATTAAGCAGTGATGTAATATTTGACAAGAATATATATCAAAGGAGAAACGCATTTGTTTTTTTTATTATTGAAATCCAGTAAAGACGAAACCACAAAAAACCAGGCAGCAGTGTCACTGAGATATGACGTTATACCCCCAGAGAAGCAACATTTCAAAAGATTATTGTCTTAAGCTCTTCCAGTCATGTGGGCCTTAGACCTATTTATCAGTTTTGGGAGCAAGTAATCTTCCTTTTCGTCACTTGTGACCCTCTTGAGTAGATGTTGTATACGAAGATGCAGTTTTGTCAAAAATTGAATTTGTTTTAATCACCAAGTCCAATTTCTATAAAAGCACTTAGATATAAAACTTAGCTTTTAAATGAGCCCTTAAACAGCTCTCTATAATGTTCCAGTGCCCCATACCTGCAAAGAAAATAAGCTAGATAGAAAGAAAAGAAAAGTTGAAAGAAGAATAGACGCATCCATACTTCCCATGCAAAAAAAATAGATTTTTCCTGTTGTTCAAGGTGGTAGGCTGTAATTGTCCCAAAAAAACGACTTCCGACCATAATAATTCCAATGATACGCTTTCGACTTCGATTCGTTGCCATCCAATACCATTTTCGACCGACTCCAGGCTATGTTTCGAGAATTCCATAAACTTGTTTTTGCAGTAAAGTTTCACCTTTAAGATCAACTGAAATTATAGTTATCATTCCTGAATCAGCTTCAAATGCAGATACTTCCGTACTTGAGTTTTTTTCCATCAGTTACTATGGGCTCGAGTTTGTTCTTTACTAGGTTGCATATGCCGCTGCCACTATGATTTAAAAACTAGTGTCTCAAAATTTGACTACTATGGGTCGTGGTTCGCTTTTTACCAGCCATCAGCTTTTTCTTTGTTTGAACCAAGGTCAAACCAGCATTTTTACGAGGAATTTAGCATGATGCCACGACGTCATGTAGACAATAGTATGTAGATGACACCAAAAAAATTTTTTTTGTGAAACTATGGTTTTAATGTCAAAACGAATTTATGAAATACGCATAGATATTATAATTAGATTTCAAATAAGCCATTGAACAGCCCTCCAGGGTATTCCAGTATCCTACTAGCAGCAGAAGGAAAAAAATGGAGAAACATCAATGGCATACAGGCTAAACTATCACTTTCTTGGGTTTTTAAAATAGAGGGGTGAAGACTTATAGTCAAGGGTTTTCAACCATGGTAATTCCAATGATCTACTGTCCTTTTTGATCAGGTGTTGTTTTCAAGGGATCTCAAGCCCTTATTAGAAATCCTCATTAATTTATTGGGAATTAACTTACCTGTAACGGTTGCCTGAGCCTAGTTCCAGCCCTGGTACTCGGCACGCCTGTATATGCGGGTTCTAAAATTACGAATTAGCATAATGATTATGTTATTCCTTAGTTTTAAGTCATAAGGTAGCAGATCGGCATTTTCAATTGATATAATAAATTTTGGCCTCCATTCTGTTTATTCTTGAATGAATAATATATTTTATAGGCTTGGCGTTCTCCTGGGATTCGTTGTGATTCTTGCTGTTGCTTCTCTTCTAACCATAAATTTTGTTGTGCGTCATATTCTTTTACGATTCGATGAGATTCTGGCTCTCGCCTATCTTCTAACCGCAAATCTCGTTGTGCTTCATTGTCTTTCGTTATTGCCTTATATATTTTTCCCGTGCCTATTGCTTTAGTTGTTCGGATTCATTCATCATCTTGTGTAATTTTGCATGACGTCAGAGATAAAAAAAAACATCTTTTCCAACTATTTCCCAGTAATTTGCTATGGCTACGTCCCTTTATAACTCAGTAACAGCCAGGCATGTTCCATTGCACATACCCACTGAAATATCTAAATTAGCTACGTATTAGCATAATTGTCGTGTTATTCTCTAGTTTTAAGTCATAGGGTGGCCAATCAAGCAATTTTAATTGAATAAGAAATTGTGGCATGACTTCAATTTCTCCTTCATGTTTATTTTTCACAAATTCATAAATCCTGTTGGATTTGTGTTCTCTTGGGAGGCAATTGACAATTTTAGTCTAAATTTTACTTACTTCTTTTTCGAGCGAAGCTAAAATAACACGTTAGGTAGATCCCTTGCACTCGGCAGGCGGTAGGATTGTATAGTTTTGATTCTCGAATTATGCTCTCTCTAGCATAATTATTGTATTATTTTTTACTTTTAAGTCATGCCATGACATATCAGCAATTCCAATTAAAATAAGAAATTCTGGCGTGAATTCAATTCCTTCTTCCTTATTATTCTTCAAAGAATCATAAATTTTAGGATTTGTATTCTTGCGGTCGCCTATTCATTGCCTTTTGTTTCAGCTGTTTGAGGTTATTAATTTTGTCTGTGGAGGAAGAAATTCCTGCGTGAATTCAGTTCCCCTTTCCTGTTTATCCAGGTTGCAGCGGTAGCCAGCAATCTAGCAATCCTTCTCAGAACCATTTATTTTCTAGAACTTGTATTCTCTTGGGATTCCTTGTGATTCCCGCCGTTGCTTCTCTTCTAACCATAGAGTTCTTTGCGTGTCATTTTCGTGTATGTACAATCGTGCGACTATATCGTACGACTCGATATGATCCTCGCTGTCGCTTGTCTTCTAACTGTGGATTTTGTTATCTGTCATTTCCATTTGTAGTTCATTGTGGTGGTTGTATCATTAACATGAATCAGTTTATGCGTATTTAACTTTCAACCTCAGTCTAAAAATCAGAATAAGAGATTCTTGATCCCCAAAAGCAATCACAACACATCAGATAACACTGATTTAAGTATTCTCGATAAGACTGGAACAGTTCTTGAACAGAGATGGAACAAACGTGTCGTCAATCCCTTTAGTGATTTCTTAAAATTTCTTTCCACGACATTCACATTTGATCTACACAATACCTACCGGACTGAGTTCAAAAGCCGCCTTCTATTACATTGTCAAAATTGACTATTACTCTCTCCCATGGGCGCTAAAGGTTTTAACACATTTATGACCGACTGTTTTATCAATCACAACTGACGTTTCAAAGGATTGTCAATATCACACTGTACCTTTGTGATATCGGTTGTTGCTTGATTCGTTTCAATTGCGACAGAAGCAGGACCGTCCTCAGGTAGCACATTGAAGTCTAGATCCCAGGAAAACCAGGCAGCAGTGTCACTCAGATATGACCAGAGTATAAAGATATAGCAATAAGTTTACCGCAGATAATTTCTGGCTTTTCATTCTCGGTGCGAACAAACAGCTCCTCCCAATTCTTCTTAAAGAGCAAACCACAGCCCATAGTAACCGAAAGTTTAAAAACGCGTTTTGAAAAAATAAATACCTAGTGAAAGAAAATTGCTATGTAACACTGATTCGGGAACGGTAACTGCTATTTCGGTTTGTCTTAAAAGTAAAAGTTTATTGCAAAAAAAATCTATGGTGATTTCACAAAAAAATATTGAAACCCCTCGAAAAAGGCATCAGATCAAAATGAAAACTGTACCATTGGAATCAGTATGGTTGAAAACCTTAAATAGGGCGATAACAGTCCCCCTCCTTGATAAACAAGGAAAATGAATTTTTTGCATGGGTAGCACTGATGTCTCCCGTTTTTTTCTTTTTTGTTTTAGCAGGGCTAGCCGGTGACTGGAACATCATAGAGAGGTGTGTAATAACTCATTCGAACGGAAATTAAATTTGCCCTTGCCATTTTTTTGTGACCAAAAAGATTGGAGGGCAGCTAGCCCCCCACCCTGAAGGCCTCCTCCCCACAAAGTCATCCAATCGTAATTTTGAGATAGCCATTTTATTCAACATAGTACAAAAGTCAAAATCTTTGGTTTTTGTGATGGTATGACCCTCCATAGTTCCTGGAAAAAGGACTGCACGCTGGGGAAAGGGCTGCGCTAGTTTTCTGTAATATTACAAACATAGGGTAATATCTCATGTGCTTTTATTTGCATTAGTTTCATTGATGTATGTTAGACAGGCTGTAAAGTAACAATTTTGTTTGTTTTAAGTTTCAACTTCGCTCTTTAATTCCCTCGGAAAAGGTTGTTTTATGTACTTATTTCTATAATGGGTTATTACTTCAGGTTGGTGTTTTCCCAGTGGACGTGCCATCACTGATCTTAAGGTGGTATATGGCACCAAAAAGGGACCTTGTTCTCATTCTTTGACCATAAAGGAGGAATTTTAAGACTAGGGCGATAAGAAAATTGCCCTGGTTAAATAAGAAAGTCACAAAGAGCTGTAGCAACGAAGAAAATATTGAATTCTGTGATAAATCCAAGGACTATTGTTTTTCAATTAATAAAATACCGTATATGGCATGTTAAGCCAAAGCAAGGCCATTGTCCGCTTTTTTGTGAGAAAAGGATTTTGAATTTCTTAGCCAAACTTTATTTGGGAAACAAATTGAATTCAAGTCTTTTAAACGCAGTAAGACGTATATATTATGAATAAGAGAAAAAAGGGCTTTAAAATAAGCTACTAGTCAAGCAGATATGGTTTAGTCTAAAAAAATAGTGTCTGACCCCTTAGAATCCCCTCTGCTGTGAGCCAATTGTGATTGTGCTCTGATTTGTGGCAAATGAAAGCTCATTTGGAATTTCTCACCTGTCCGATGATAGCAGTCCACGTTTTGACAAAAATTGGAATCTTTTTCTCATTCTTTGACCTTATAGATGGAATTTTAAGACTAGGGCGATAAGAAAATCGCCCTGGTTAGATAAGAAAGTAGCAAAGAGTTGTAGCAACAAAGAAAATACTAAATTCCATGATAAATCTAAGGGCTATTGTTTTTTACTTCATAAGAACACTGTATAGGGCATAATAAGCCAAAGCACTTTTTTGTAAGATATGAATTCTGAATTTCTTAGAAAAACTTTATTTGGGAACTAAATTGAATTCAAGACTTTTAAACGCGGTAAGACGTATATATTATGAATCATAGAAAAATGGCTTTAAAATGAGCTACTAGTCAAGCAGATACGGTTTAGTCCCAAAAAGTAGTGTCTGACTCCTTAGAATCTCCTCTGCTGTGAGCCAATTCTGATTATGCTCCGATTTATGGCGAGTGACAGCTCATTTGAAACATATCATCTGTCCAATGATAGCACTCCACGTTTTGAGAAGAATAGGAACATTTTTCTAATTCTTTGACCTTATGGCTGGAATTTTAAGACTAGGGCGATAAGAAAATTGCCCTGGTTAAATAAAAAAGTCACAGAGAGTTGTAACAATGAAGAAAATATTGAATGTTATGGTAAGTCTAAGGGCTATTGTTTTTCACTTCATAAAAACACTGTATAGGACATAATAAGCCAAAGCAAGGCCATCGCACGCTTTTTTATAAGAGAAGGATTTTAAATTTCTTAGAAAAACTTTGTTTGGGAACTAAATTGAATTCAAGACTTTTAAATGCGGTAAGACGTATATATTATGAGACGTATATATAGACGTATATATCTTAAAATTCCACCTATAAGGTCAAAGAATTAGAAAAAGGTTCCTATTTTTCTCAAAACGTGGAGTGCTATCATGGGCGATAAAAATTTTTCTCAAAACGTGGAGTGCTAAACTAGGGCGATAAAAAAATCGCCATGGTTAAAAAAGAAAGTTACAAAGAGCTGTAGCAATGAATAAAATATTGAATTTTATGATAAATACAAGGGCTATTGTTTGTCACTTAATAAAAACACTGTATAGGGTATTATAAGCCAGAGTAAGGCTATCTCCCGCTTTTTTGTAAGACAAGGATTTTGAATTTCTTAGAAGAACTTTATTTGTGAACTAAACTGAATTCAAGACTTTGAAACGCAGTAAAACGTATATAATATAAGTCAGAGAAAACAGGACTTTCAAATGAGCTACTAGTCAAGCAGATATGGTTTAATCCCTAAAAATAGTATCTGATCCCTTAGAGTCTCCTCTGCTCTGAAGTAATTGCGTTAAAGTGTTTTTAATAGTCCTTTGGGTTAAAGGAGACAAAATTTGGCAAAATTGTAATCAATTTGAAAGATTGGGCGATCGCCTAGGGATGTTTTCTTCAAAATTTGGCAACACTGAACATAGGGCGATGGCCAGGACGATGGGCGATGGGCTATTACTTCAGGCTGGTTCTTTCCTGATGATAAGTCTGGAATTGTAAGTAAGTTTGGTGATGTCTTCTCTAATATTGGTAATAAAGTGCAAAATAGTGTAAAAAATAGATGTCAACAGGTTCAAGAACACGTTATAAGTGGTAATAGAGGCGATAGTTCTGAATTAGCCTTTGATTGTACAAGTGATTAACTGATTAATATAATAAACCTCTGATACCAAATTCTGCAGGAGTGGACAGCTTAGCTCTTCGAGTGTTAAAGGCAATAATGCATTATATTCTACCGTGTCTGCTTTTTATTATAGACCTGTCAAATGAAATTCAGAGAGGGAAGAAAATAACAAAATGAAAAATAAAATAAAAAAAGAGTGAAAAAACGATGATTTTGTCAGCCAGTGGCAAACCATGAAGACGAAGAAACAAGCAAATATTTCGACAAAGACCTCCGCCAAGTCGTCCTCAGTACTAAACAAAAAAAAAGAAAAAAAAGGAAACCAACGAAAATCGAACCTTTCGAAGTTTGCTTGACAACGACAGACCAAAAAATCTCTCTGTTTCTTCCAAAACCGAACAAAAAGTTGAACATTTTTTCAACTCACGAAAAGATAAAACTGACCCTGTACTGGGTATTGGTGTCTGCAGAATCCCGTGTTCACGTGGGAAATTTTACATTGGTAGGACCCATCAACAACTAGGTGAACGTTTGCATGAACACAAAATTTCAATAGATAAGTCCCTGAGATTGGAAAATAAAAATGACAACTTTGATTTGGCATTGGCCCTGTATATTTTTGAAAATCCTACACATCTGGTTCTTTTTGACGAGATAAACTTAATATGTATTTTAAATGGCCTACAAAAATATTTTAAAAATGTAACTGAGATAAAAAAAAAATACATAAACAAAAATTTTTCAATAAATATAGACACTGGAGATATTTCATTAAGCCCAGTTTATAAGAGTTTAATTTTGAAGGACTCAATAAATATTTTTGCCCGATCTAACTTGAGAGAACCTGTTTGCACATCAAATGAAGATCGAATTTGTAGACCAGCTAAAGCTATAGCAATACAAAGAATTATTGCTCAATCATCTTGGTAAATTTCTTTTTCATTGATTCCAACCTGGTTCTTATTGAGTTTTTGGTCTGTCGTTGTCAAGCAAACTTCGAAAGGTTTGATTTTCGTTGGTTTCTTTTTTTTTTCTTTTTTTTGTTTATTACTGAGGACGACTTGGCGGAGGTCCTCGTCGAAATATTTGCTTGTTTCTTCTTCTTCATGGTTCGCCACTGGCTGACAAAATCCTTGTTTTTCACCCTTTTTTATATTATTTTCCATTTTTTTATTTTCTGTCCTCTCTGAATTTCATTTATCATGTATACCAAGTGTGGTCTTAGGATGTATTTATAGACCTGTCACTTGAAAAGAGTGTTTTCCCTGATCAGCTAAAAGTTGCGAAAGTGATACCAATTTATAAAGGTGGCCCTAAAAAGAAAATTGAGAATTGGAGACCGAATTCGATCCTTCTATTGTTTTCGAAATTATTAGAAAAAGTTGTTCATAAATGTCTACATGGTTTCCTACAGGCTAATGGTTTGCTGACTGAGACCCAATTCGGATTTCGTAAAGGGCACTCGATGACGAATGCTTTGAAATAACCTATAGAATCAATTAACAGTGGCACGGACAGAGGTGAAGCGCCTTTATCTGTATTTATAAATATTAATTAAAAAAAAAACTTTCCAAAAAATAAATTTTTCAAGGAAAAGTAAAGGCCATTTCAAACTTAATCTCAACAGATACAAATACCTGTTAAAATTCAAACTCAAAAGGACGAGAAATTACTATTAAAGAATAAATGAAACCCGAAACAAACAGTAATTAAATAAACAATCATAGCAAAAAAACATACAACAAATAATAATATAAATGAATAAATAGATATTAAAGCGAGTAATGCTTCTATTTAATATTAAAATCAAGCTTAAAAAAAAAAAAAAATATTTTGCTATTGAAGCGTAAACGAAACTTAAAACGAACAGAATTTAAATAAGCAATCAACGCAAACAAACACACTATAGATATTAATGTAAATGAATAAATAAATCTTAAAACGAGTGAAACTTAAATTGAATGTGCAAATCAAGCTTGAAACGAACAAAAATCATCACAAACAAGAGTTTGGGTATCGCCTCCTTCTCTCACTGTAAAAGTCTAAAGCCTACCGCGTCATTGGCGCTTTACTGGGAACCAATTTTATGACAAATATTTTCTTTTGTACTTAATATTGAAAATAAACATTAAAATTATAGTAAAATTTTGAACTGATGAGCTTTCAGCAATTAATAGCGTTATACATCAAATATTCAGTTTAATTTATTAGCTCTTTCTAAAGTAGTTCAAGACGAATATAGTTTCACTACAAACAAGAGTTTGGATACTGCCCCCTTCCTTAACTGTAAATAAAACCAAAAGCTTACTGCGTCACTTGCACTTAACTGAAAACTAAATATGTTAAAAAAATTTTCTTTTCCAGTTCTTACAGAATTGAAAATGAAAATTAAATTACAGTGAAATAAATTCTTCATATGATGAATCTTTTAACAATTATTCAATTTGATTTTGTTTACACTTTCAAAGGTTGTTCAATACGGAGATAGTTTTCAGTAAAGCGCCCATGACGCAGTAGGTTTTAGACTTTTACTGTGAGAGAAGGAGTCAATGCCCAAGCTCTTGTTTGTAGCGATTTTTGTTCTTTTCAAGCTTGATTTGCATATTAAATTTAAGTTTCACTTGTTTTAAGATTTATTTATTCATTTACATTAATATCTATTGTATGTTTGATTGCATTGATTGTTTATTTAATTTCTGTTCGTTTTAAGTTACATTTACACTTCAATAGCAAAATATTTTTTCTCGTTTTAAGCTTGATTTCCGTATTCAATCTAAGCATTACTCACTTTAAGATCTATTTATTTATTTATATTATTACTTGTATGTTTTTTGCTATGATTGTTTATTTAATTTCTCTTCGTGTTGGGTTTCATTTATTCTTTAATAGTAATTTCTAGTCATTTTGAGTTTTAATTTTAACAGTTATTTGTATCTGCTGATCGTAAGTATAAAATGGCCTTTACTTTTCTTTGTAAAACTTCTTTTTCGGAAATTTTTTTTTAATTAATTTTTATTCGTTTTAGATTGCAAAAAATTTCAAGTTTTTAAAAATTACTTATTTAAAAATCAAACTTAAAAAAAAAAATCAAATGTTCATCAAAGTATCAAAACTGGTATCAAAGTAATAATATCAAGTTGAAAAAATGGGTTTGTGTCAACCTCGGAGTTTTTATTATCTGATGTTTGAACTATTTTTAACAAAATGGCTATCTCAAAATTTTTATCGGATGGGTTTGGGGAAGAAGGGCGTGGGAGGGGGGCTAATTGCCCATTAGTCTCTTTTGACTCTTTAAAGTGAACTAGAAATTTCTATTTTCAATCAAATGAGCCTATAAAAACCATATATATCCCTAGAGTATAACTTACAACGCCTTTCCCTGGGCCCTGGGGGGTTTTGTCAACCCCGGAGTTTTAATATCTGATGTTTGGAATGTTTTTAACAAAGTGGACATATAAAACTTCTATCAGATGGGTTTGTCCATCCGATAAACTAAAAGGTTTGGAGGGTGGGAGGGGCTAGTTTCCCTCCGATCTTTTTTTACTCTGAGAAAGTGAACTAGAAATGTTTATTTCTTATAGAACTTTTTATAGAACTAGCTCATTTTAATTTTCATAGCCCTCTCTGAAGTTTATCTCAGAGGAATAACAGGGTCAAGTCAAAAGCCCACCGACATGTGTCCACATCCCGTGAGTTAAGAACCTTCTCCCTGCAATGGGCTAAATTGCTTGGTGATGCAGATAACCATTGTGGGAGGATCCTCTATAGAAAGACAACTTTGGCATTAGGGGGGGTTGTCTCCACATAGTAGCGTAATATTTGTAGAAATGAATATATAATGAATCGGAGGTAATAGGCTTGACATTGTCAGTGAAGGATTTTGACTCTTGTTGATAGAAATCATCGCTAAAAGCTGAAAACCATGTTGTGAGTAAGATGGGCCAGGATTGCACAAAGCCTCCATGCAACTGAAGGTCCCAGGGACTTCTTGCCGTCTAGTTCTGTGCCGGCTTAAGCACTTCGGTGTAGATCCTGAACTATGGTAGCTGACCATAGATGACTTGGGTTCAGTCAAGTTCCTACAAGTTGTCAACGTCAAGAATTTGATTCTTTGTCAATAAGGCAATTCTCAGATTGCTACGCAAAATTTTCGAAGGAGCTCGAATGGAGCTCTTTTTAATGCCCTACGTCTATCAATTCTTCAGAAATTCTACAATAAATAAACAAAACTACCGATATTTTTAAATGACCACGCCCTGACTCCACTCAGTGACAGGGGTTGCAAAAATCAACTTAAGTTTGAGGGCCAAACGATCACATTTGCTGTATCTAAGGAGAGTAAAACAATTGAAGCCATCACTAGTTCAACTAAAATCAACAAAACTTAGCCAAACACACTTATTGCTATTTTCAACATGTGTGTGTTAGTTACAAAAATAATACTATGATAGACACCATTGGTTTCAAGTTATTTTCTCCTTCAAATACCATAACTATCCTTTTTCTCTTATTTGTGCATACACAAAGTCCCATAAATATTTGGTTTTTGAAAAACCCAGTTAAAAAATCCGAATTTTCCTCTGACATTGGGAACAGTATAATTAGAAATAATAATTTATTCAAATAGATCTGTCACCCCAAGATCCAAAAGAGTTACAAAAAAAAGCCTCTCACAAATCAATATCATATAAAAAAAAATAACAAAGTTAATCTATCAAAATATATAAAATCAGGCTAAGAGCCTACTTTGCTGCCTCTTGGCCAGCACAGAGCTCACCTCATGGCCTTCTTGGCACTTCCTCTCCAGGCTTATAATATGTATACAAACTCATATTTCTCCTATCTCGTCTCTGCCACATTCGTTCATTTGTTACCTTTGTGTAACACCCATATTTGTCAGCAATTTTCCCCCCTGCACATGGAACATATTGGCAGGGGTTTTCTTCTGTTTCATCAACTTCGTCTGGCTGCTCTCCATCAATGTAAAGGAGCGGTAAGCATTCTCCGTTGGAGGATAAAAGGCATGTATACAAGACAATCCATCTGGACAGTCGTCTGCTGAGTTACAATCATTTTGCCTGTTGTTTCTAGTGCGGTGGGGGTTTTCGTCTATTTCTTCAGTTCATCTAGCTGCTCGTCATCTATATCTGAGATTCTTCTGATATCTATATCCGAATTTCTTCTTCCATTAGAAATAGGTAAGCATTATCCGTTGGAGGATAAAAGGCAAACTGGACTTTGCTTGCCTGAGCGGTATGGTAAAGGTCCTAAGAGTAGTCTTCTGTCCAAACATCTGCCATATATGCAAGACAATCCACCTGCACAATCTTCAGCTGTGTTACAATCACTTTGCCCGTTGTTTCTGTTGCAGCGGGTGGTTTCGTCAATTTATTTGATTCCATCTAGCTGCTCAACATTAATATCCGAGTTTTTTCGGATATCTATATCTGAGTTTCTTCTTCCGCTAGAAATAGGTAAGCATTCTCCGTCGGAGGATAAAAGGCAAACTGGACTTTCCTTGACTGAGGGGTGAGGTAAAGGTCCTAAGAATGTTGTTCTATCCAAACATCTGACATATATCCAAGACAATCCACGTGCACAAACATCAGCTGTATTACAATCACTTTGCCTTTTGTTTCTATTACGACGGATCTTTTCGTCTATTTCTTCATTTCCATGTAGCTGCTCGTCATCTATATCCGAGCCTGTTGTTTCTGTTGCAGCGGGTGGTTTCGTCAATTTTTTTGGTTCCATCTAGCTGCTCATCATTAATATCCGAGATTTTTCGGATATCTATTTCTGAATTTCTTCTTTCATTAGAAATAGGTAAGCGTTCCCCGTCGGAGGATAAAAGGCAAACTGGGCTTTCCTTGTCTGAGGGGTGAGGTAAAGGTCTCAAGAATGCTGTTTTATCCAAACATCTGCCATATATACAAGACAATCAACGTGCACAACCTTCAGCTGTATTACAATCACTTTGCCCGTTGTTTCTATTACGGCGGGTGTTTTCATCTATTTTTTCATCTCCATTTGCCAGCTTGTCATTAATACTGGAGCCTCCCCTTTCATTAGAAATGGGTAAGTATTCTCCATCGTAGGACAAAGAGCAAAATTAACTTTCTTTTCCAGATGGGTGAGGTTGGATTCCCCAGAATGCTGTTCTGTCCCAACATCTACTACATATACAAGAAAATCCACGTGGACAACCCTCAGATAAGCTGCAATCAGATAGCTTGACCTCAGAACTTGAAGCCATCGCAACTGAAAAGAAAGAAAAAATATTAGTACAAGGGTTAAATTTTTCAATAATAAAGGGAAAAGATGTACGTAACTAAAATAAGGAAAAAGGAAAGATGTGCCTGTACAAAACGAAACAATAAACTGTTTTTTTTTTATATATTAATTTTTGATTACTTTTTGTGGATAATTTTTTAAAGTGCCATTATGGTATTATTATTATTTATTTGAAAACCCGCAAGTCTAAGCATTTATTTGAAAACCCGTAAGCTTCTAAATAAATAAATCAACAACACAATTATAATTCAAATGCGACAGCCGAACCATAGGTGACGTTATATCTGAGCCGTTCAAATAGGGGGGGGACCACTAAGGGGTTGACCCCTGTGATTCGGCTGTTCACTTTGATTGAGTGGCATTGGAGTATAGTGGGGGCGTGAGGGGGGCCCGGTAATTGATTTTTGCCAGGTACCACCAGCCTTGGGAACGGCTCTGTCGGATGTATGGGTTTTAGTTTTTTAAAAGTTTTGAAACTGGTATTGTTTGATACATTCCTTAGGCCAATTCTACAACGATTTCTGCTTCCTCTTTAAAACGAGGGCAAAATCAAAATTAGTTGAAATGTCTGTTGGCATTCTATTATCAAATACCTTCAGATTTTGCGAGCATCGAAATTCAAGCTGCTACCCCAACATCAGGTCCAAATAGTCCGGACCCTGTAACTGAAGAACAGATTCTATTTTTACCCCTGATTTACATGTATGACTTAAATACATACTAGGAAAATCATTACTGCAGAATAACAAGAAAAATTTAGAAAAGCGTAGCTTCTTTTGTGAATATTTTGGTTTGAAACAGAATCTACCAGTATATTTTTCATAAGTTAATGCATTATAATTTAAAATAGTGCGCATGATATTTAAATAAAATTTCTCCTGTAAAATTCTTCCGTCAGGAAATTTCCCCCAGACAATACCATCCTCGTTGCAAAGTCCCCCCAGCAAATTCCTTGCTTACGATTCTGCCTGAAAAACATTCATTAGTGTACTTTTATTTACTTTTGTTTTTATTTAATTTCTGGTCCTTTTTGAGTTCATGCAGGAGTCTCCCCACCCTTTGTGGAAATTTTTTTTAGACCCCTCCAATGGGAAATTTCATCGTTGAAAGTTTCCCCACGGAGAATTTCGCCTGTTGGAACGTACCCCCTTGAGTTTTTATTCCCGGGTAAATCTCCTGCCCCCCCCCACCCCCAGAGAAATTCCCCAAATAAATCTAAGTCCGCTGAATATTTATAATATACGCCTGAAAATAATTTAACCGAAGCTAATTTTCGTTATAGTACTTCAAAAATTTTGTTATTCAATCATTAACAATTGAAAAAAAAACTATTAATTCACTTATCCGTATGCAATTACGTAAAAATGAGTACTCTTCAGGTACATTCTACAACTTCCAGTTCCTTTTCCCCTGGAAACACTATATTTTTCTCGCTGGAAGTTTATGGTTGTACAGCTCTTCATGCTTCTCCACTTCTCCTACGAATTACACGTTTTATTCCCGGTCTGACATGTTGGGAGCCAAAATAATCGGACAGTATCGAAACGGTAGCTCCCGAAAATGTGTGGGACAACACTCTGTAACGCATCTGTGATCACGGCTGGAGCCTCATACGGAAAAATTTTTAGACTGATTGGAAACCAGTCTCATCTGGATTGCCTCATGGGCGGGCCCCCACTCTACTTCAAGTCCATGGTCACAAAACAGTTGTGTGCACGATTGGTTAACAATTCTAGTCTCAAAACAGTTGCCCCTTGGGCGCAGGGTCTAAGAGTTACGGTTATTATTGAGGCGCGTTGCTCTTTACTTACAGTTCGTTACCAAAAATTGTTTGAAAATATTTATTCCTAGCATTAAAGAACAATCCTAGTACGTTTACAAATGAACTGTAAAATTATAATATTTGAAGAGTAATTTAACCTGGGCGTACTTGGAAATATCTGCGTTACGGACAAATTTGCTCCATAAGATTGCATAATGCAGCATAATATGTAAAGTTATGCTAGTGTGAAAGGTTCTACGTGTAATGTGAAAACCCCAAGATAGCCTCCCTTTTTAGGGTGAACTTGCCAAGTTTCTTATTTAGAAATGGAGGGTTTAAAGGCCCCTTTCATGAAGAATTACAAGAAAAGATATTTCTAAAGCACTTACTCAATGTTGCAGCAAATATGGGAAACATTATGTGTTTCTTCATCATTGCGCTAACTATGACTGTTCAGATCTGTCGGAGTTTTACCTTTATATGCATTGGAATTTAAAAAAAAAATATTTTCAGTCACGTTTTTCATTTAGCAACTCCTCAGATTTCAGGAAATGACTTCATGTACCTGGATTGGAATTTCATTTTAATTTGAACTCAATTTCGTTTCATTATTTTTTGTCAGGTAATAAAAAAGTTTCAAGGAAATAATATAGGATTTAAAGAAATAAATTTAAAAAATCTTTTCTCTTGTTCAGTAACAAGTAGCATGACGAAATAATGATTTCATAAATAACTTAAAACAATAAAATTTGTTTGTCAAAAACACTATTCACATATCAGGCAGCTGGTGAAAATAAGATTTTGCATGATAAAAACATTATTACGTCAAAATGCCTTTTAAAATCAAGGGTTAGTAGTCACATAAAGTCTCACCCATTTTTCTCCCCAGCTCACTAGATATGACCCCCTTCCCCCAAAATAAAACCAAAACACAACGAACAATTCAAGCTAGTATATATTTTCCCTTCAATTTTGATATGCTCTTTCTATCTCAGCTACCCCAGACGAAAAATTTAAGTTTTATTAAAACTAGTCTTACTTATAAGAATATTCATATTTATTTTTTAAATACGAGGGGTTGATAGATCGTAGAATACCTGTGGGTTGATAGATGGGTGCTGGGGAGTTTGATAGTTTGTTGTATTGTTTAAGTTTTGAATTAATATTGATGTCAACGAACGGGTCAGACATTAGGCAGCTCACTTTTTGTTCTTTTTTTTTTGTAGATGTATTGTGCCAAGTTATATTAAAGTTGTGGTGAAAGACTAAGAACCTTTGAAAATAATCCGTTCTGAGCTGGAGATATTCTTAATGCTGATATTGCGCAGAAAATTTCTTCTATCACATTTCGACCGAATAGAGATAGCTGTTATGTAAATCGGCTTTCTTCGGTATTTAATGCTGATGAAAATTCGTTTTGTCTTGGTCATTGAAATTGCCATGTTACGTCATCGTATCGTAAAATTCTGCAGATGCATGATAGTACAAATTGCACATTTAATATTATAAGCCAATATGAGACTTTTTTAACGTCAGAACATTCTTTGTCTCTCTTTTATTTTCCAGGATACCAGCTTATTGTAAAAAATAGAAAGATGAAGGCACGTGGATGTTTAGCATTTCTAGTTAAGGAGCATCTTGTGGCTAATGTGAGGGAGGATTATTCCATGTGGATAGAATTAAGGTTGAAACTCTTACTCTTGAGGTGGAAATTGGTGAGAATAATATTTTTATATGTGAGGTATATACTAGTACTACTACTACTACTAACAACTCACCACAGTACCACGCCACCTGAGGCCAACACAGCTACGCACGCTACTCATCCATCCAAATTTATTCAAAGCCTCCCTTTTTACACCCGCCCACGAAGTTTCCATTTCCTTTAAATCTCTCTTTATGACGTCCTCCCACCCCAGACGGGAACGACCTGCTTTCCGTTTAGCCCTAGACGGTTGGCCGAAAAGAACAATCTTCGGCAGTCTGTCATCCTTTAACCGCACAACGTGCCCTAGCCACCTCAACCTTTCTTTCATTATAGCCCTAGATAGCTGTATTGAACCACATTTTTCGTATAGCCTATTGTTTGAAATACGGTCAGTCAATCCTTAAGCAATAAATAAAAAAAATAAGTTTTTTTAACTGAAAGTAAGGAACGACGTTAAAACTTAAAACAAACAGAAATTATTCCGTTTATGAAAGGGGCTGTCCCCTCCTCAACGCCTCGCTCTTTACGCTAAAGTTTGACTTTCTCACAATTCTTATTTTTTTTAAACAATAAAAAACTTTAGCGTAAAGAGCGAGGCGTTGAGGAGGGGACAGCCCCTTTCATATACGGAATAATTTCTGTTTGTTTTAAGTTTTAACGTTGTTCCTTACTTTCAGTTAGAAAAACTATTTTCTTATTTAATTTTTGAAACTTTTTCAATTAATGCAGGTTTTGATTTTGGCTCACAGTACATGAATAATTGCAACAAAACTTTCATATTAATTTTACTTTTATTTGGTTAAATGGCTTTCTCGAAAGTTGTTTAATTTTATTTACGAACGTTTTTATTAGTAGTAAATATACGTGACTTACGAATTAACTTACGTAACGAACTTCTATATTCATATATTTTTATGCGTATATTAGGGGTTCACCCCCTAGTCAATACCTTGCTCTTTAAGATCAAGTTCGAATTTTGTTCCAATTCTTTAAAATGACCCATTAATCACAAAGGCCGTTAATTAGAATAAATAACTCTTATGAAAGTACTAAAAAATGTTTGGATTAACGAGCGAAGCATTGACTAGAGGGTGAACCAAATCATATACGTAATATTTTCTGTTCGTTTTAAGTTTTGATGTAGCTCCTTACTTTCAGTTGAAAAACTTGTTTTTTTTTTATTTAATTTCTGATCTTTTTTTGAATAATACTGGGAAATCCGGCGCCCCCTTCAAAGCAATGTCCCTTCCCTCATGAAAAATTTCTTCATGGAAAGATCCTCCCACATAAACCCCGACTCAACCCCTCCCCCCACTACCAGAAACAATCCCCCCTGAAAACGTCTGTATACTTCCCAATAACCAATGCTATATGTTAACATTGGGTAAAGTTCATAACTTTCAGCCCTTCCCCCGGGGACTTCGGGGGATTTAGTCATCCTAAAAGACATAATTATCATATTTTCGACCATGATGAACAAAATGGCCATCTCAAAATTTTTATCGGGTGACTTTGGGAAAAATGTGCGTGGGAGGGGGCCTAGTTGCCCTCCATATTTTGGGTCACTTAAAAAGGGCAATAGAACTTTAGATTTCCGTTCCAATGAGCCCTCCCACAAAATTCTAGGACCACTGGGTTGATACGATCACCCCTGGAAAAAAAAATAAAACAAACAAACAAATAAACACGCATCCGTGATCTTTCTTCTGGCAAAAAATTGCAAAATTCCACATTTTTGTAGATAGGTGCTTGAAACCTCTACAGTAGGGTTCTCTGATACGCTGAATATGATGATGTGATTTTCATTAAGGTTCTATAACTTTTAGGGGGTCTTATCCCCTTTTTTCTAAAATCAGCCAAATTTTCTCAGGCGCGTAACTAAACTTGATGAAATATATATATATTTCAAATCAGCAATAAAATTTGATTCTTTTGATGTATATCTTGGCATCAAAATACCGTTTTCTAAAGTTTCGGTTACCATTGGGCCGGGTCGCTCCTTACTTACACTTCGTTACCACGAACTGTATGATAAGCCACCGAGTACTCAATGGAAGGAGTTTGCACTTGGTTTTGGTTGAGTTTTGGATGAGATCCTGTTGAGTACTTCCAAGTTCATTTGCAGGGGTGATTTTAATTTTGATCTTTTGTGTTTGAATAATGATAATTTAGAGTTTTTTACCATTATGGTTAGTCATGATCTATATCCTGTAGTAGGAATTCCAACGCTCGCTACTCAGCATTCAGCAACATTAATCGGTAACATGTTTGTTCAGTCTTGCCTACTCGATGTAATAATTAGTAAGTCATCTGATCATTTTCCTGTGGTGACACTGATTTTCTTCCTACGTACACATAAGCCAAAAATAAAGAGGACTACTAAAAAAGAGAATATTGATAAATTTAGGCAAAAACTGAGTGTTCTTTCGTGGCAAGAGGTTTGTGATAAATATGAATGTCCATCTGCTGTATTTGATAAGTATATAGATATCATTCAACCGATATTTGATTCAATATGTCCAATTAGGACATGTTGAATTTTCTTCCCCATTGATTATAGAATTTTCTTCACATATGTACTGCTGCTAGAACCACTAACAACTCATCGTAGCATGAGCCTGCGTGAGGTCAACCCAGCAATATACGCTCCTTACACCCTTCTCCTTCCCAATCTATTCAAAGTTTCCCTCTTTGTATCCTTCCAGGAAGTTCTCATTTACGTTAAATATTTCCTTACAACATCCTCCTTCTCCAAGTAAGGACGAGCTGCTTTCCGTGTAGCCCTAGACGGTTGGCCGAAAAGGACAATCTTTGGCAATCTATGATCCTTCCTCTGTAGAATGTGCCCTAGCCATCTCAACCTTTCTCTCATTAAAAAACGTAGAAAGTGGGATTCATTCACACGTTTCGAATAGCTTACTGTTTGAAATACGGTCAGTCAGTCGGGTACCAAAAACAATACGTAGGCAATTTTTCTGGAAAACATCTAGCAAATCCTCCTCCGTTTTTTGAGCGCCTATGCTTCAGAGCCATACTTGACCACTGTCATTACTGTAGCTTACCAAGCGTTTAGTGTTCCAATTTTGGTTCATAGACTTAGCCTACCTTCCTTTTTTCTAAGCTTTTTTATAACCGTGAAAAAAAAACCTGGTCCTTGGCTATTCTACTTTCAACATCTTCACTACAACCACCGTCTTTATTAATAATACTACCAAGGTAAGTGAAGCTGTCCACTTCATTGATATTTTTGTTACCCGACGTCACCTTTTCATCTTCACTTATTCAAGGCTTTGTCGACTTAGTCTTCTTAACATTAATTTTTAAACCTATTCTAGCATCCTGAACTCACAAATTCTCTTAACGTTCATTCATTTTGCTCCCACTTTCATCTAGGATGCTTAAATCATCAGCATACTCTAAGTCCAGGAGAATTTTATTCCCCATTTGATTCCGTGTTCTCCCATTACCGTTCGTGTGCTCCTTAAGACAAAGTCCATCAAAAATCCATGTAAATAGGGATAGAACACAACCCTGCTTATCTCCTGATTTAATACGAAACTAGCTACTACTGTAAGCTACTAATCTACCGCAACAGTTAACTGCAGCAGTTTTAATGCTCATATATAGCAATAATCACTTTAATGTATTTGTCTGGTATTCCATACAAGGATATGACCTTCGCCAAAGCTCTTCTATCAGGTGAATCGACCGCTTGCTCATATTCTATAAAACTGAAGACCAAAGGTGTTTGATGACTCAGTCACTTCTAAATTATTAACCTAAGCGTGAAAACTTGGTCGGCACATCCTCTATTCTTCCTCATACAACGCACTGTTCTTCTCTTAAAAAAAACTTTGCCTTCAGGATCTTTAAGCTTAAAAGGTGTATTCATAGCAAATAACTTGCTACCTACGGAAACCAGCTAATGCCTCTAAAGTTACCACACTCACTCTTGTCACCATTCTTATACAGGGGTTTAATTAGGGTTTTTCTAAAATCGCTAGATACATCCCCCTTTTCAAAAATCCTATTCATAGCCTTCAGTAACTTATTTCAAACCCAATAGCCACTATGTTTAAGAAGCTTACTTACCACACTGTCAGCACTTGGGGCTTTATTTATTTTTTTTTATCCTTTAAGTACTGTCTCTAATTGTTCCTCACAAAATAAATCTTTCTTCACATCCAAGTCCAAGGTGTCACAAAAACTTTTAGACTTTCCTATATTTCTTTTCCTGTAATTCTATCCCGATTTAGCAAGTCTCAAAGTGTTAGCAAGTCTCTTTTTAAGTATTTCCTTATCACTGATTGTGGCCCCTTTCCTATCTTTAACTGGTACAAGTCGAAATTTACTACTATCTCTCAATTTATTAACATGCAAGTACAATATTTTACTATTATGCCGCATTGCTGCATGTTCCAGATCCTCGATAATTTTATTTATGGCCTCTACTTCACACCTCCTTAGTTCATATTTTAATACTTTCCCCACGTTCATTCCATTCCTCTTATTTACATATGGTCTATCTGTCAGATAATTCTTGTACACGTCCCTTCTCCTCTCTATCAAACATAAAGCATTGTCACAAATATTCGTTGGTGCGTTCCAAACTTTTACCCTAAGACACCATCAGCAATTTGACAAATAATTTCCCTAAAATTATTCCATCCATCTTCTACATTGTCAAATTCTAAACTTTCGAGTTTAGCATTCAACTGTTCCTGGAATTTTCTCTCAAATTTTCATCCTGGAGTTTACCAACGTCATAGCTTCCCGGAAGGGACTTAACTTTCTTAAATTTCAGCTTTAAAGTAACCCTAGATACTACTAGATTGCCATCTTTACCTTTAAAATCAATAACAGCACTCCTATATACCCTACTATCTTGTATTGATCCTGCCAGTCTTTGGTTTACAATAACATAATCAGTAAGATTAGCTGTCTTACCATCATGTGAATACTATATTAGCTTATGGGCCCTTTTATGACCAAATATTGTATTAGTTATAACTAGATTGTTACACCTAGAAAATTGCATTAGTCTGTAGCCATTGCTGTTTTCTTTTCCTACACCAAATTTACCTATGCTAGGATACCATGTATCCCTATTTCTACAGACCTGGGTGTTAAAATCTTCTAATAAAAACACCATATTTATACCTGGGACCCTGTCTATTTGATCCTGTAGCTGTAAGTAGATTCATCAGGGCCACTATTATCTCCGTCAGTCGGTTCTCCAGGGGCATATACTACTATGATTGATACACGCACTTTTTGTCATGAAGTGAGTAATTATCTTTCTATTATTAATACCTTCTCAACCTAAACAAGAGTTAGCAGCTTTTTTTTTCATCCATGAACCCTACTCCCTGTCTATGTACCCCATCCTTCCTGTCTGAGTAAATAAATTCTATGTCATCTAATTTAATGTTTCTTAAACCTGGGATATGAGTTTCTGAAACTTCTAGTAAGTCCAGTTCAAATTGTCTGATTTCAACAGTAAAAATGTCGATACGATAGTTATTTCTTAACGTCGTAACATTCCAAGTTGCAATTTTCATGTTGTTTAAATCATTGAAATTATTTTGGCCTCAGGAAAAGCAATGGTCCCAGAACCAGAACAGGACGGGGATCAGCACATCTTCTCAGGTCTACACAGAAGCACTGAAGCTGGCCCAGAACTGTACAGCAAGAAGTCCCTGGGACCTTCAGTTGAATGGAGACTTTGTGCAATCCTGGCCCATCTTACTCACAACATGGTTTTCAGATTTTGGTGGTTTTTTTTTCTATCAACAAGAATCGAAATCCTTCACTGATAATGTCAAGCCTATTACCTCCGAGTCATTATATATTCATGCCTACAAATATTATGCTACTATGTGGAGGTAACCCCCCTAATGCCACAGTTGTCTGCCTATAGAGGATCCTCCCACGATGGTTTTCTGCATGACCAAGCAATTTAGCCCATTGCAGGGAGAATGTTCTTAACTCACGGGATTTGGCCACACGCTGGTGTGCTTTTGACTTGACCCTGTTAGTCCTCTGAGAGTTCCGAGTCATGCGCAACGTGTGCCCTCAGGTCCACCCAGGTAAGAGATCTTTTTAGCATAGGAACACATTCTACGTTTCTACATTAAGTGCAAACGGACCCTGAACTACGGTAACTGACCATAGATGACTTGGGTTCAGTCAAGTTCCTACAAGTTGTTAACGTCAAGAATTTGATTCTTTGTCAATAAAGCAATTCTCAGATTGCTACGCAAAATTTTCGAAGGAACTCAAATGGAGATCTTTTTAATGCCCTATATCTATCAATTCTTCATAAATTCTACAATAAATAAACAAAACTCCCGATATTTTTAAATGACCACGCCCTGACTCCACTCAGTGACAGGGGTTGCAAAAATCAACTTAAGTTTGAGGGCCAAACGATCGCATTTGCTGTATCTAAGGAGAGTAAAACAATTGAATCTTACTCTAGTTCAACTGAAGTCAACAAAACTTAGCAAAACACGCTTATTGCTATTTTCAACATGTGTGTGTTAGTTACAAAAATAATACTATGATGGGCACCATCGGTTTCCAGTTATTTTCTCTTTCAAATACTATATCTATAATTTTTCTCTTATTTGTGCATTCACGAAGTCCCATAAATTTTTGGTTTTGAAAAACTCAATTAAAAAATCCAAATTTTCCTCTGACATTGAAAACAGTATCATTAGCAATAGCAATAATAATTTATTCAAATCGATCTGTCACCCCAAGATCCAAAAGAGTTACAAGAAAAGCCTCACACAAGTCAATATCATTTAAAAAGAAAATAACAAAGTTAATCTATCAAAATATATAAAATCAGGCTAAGAGCCTACTTTGCTGCCTCTTGGCTAGTCTATGGTTCACCTCATAGCCTTCTTCGCACTTCCTCTCCAGGCTTATAATATGTATAAAAACTCATTTTTCTCCTCTCTCTTCTCTGCCGCTTTCGTTCATTTGTGACCTTTGTGTAACACCCATATTTGTCAGCTATTTTCCCCCATGCACATGGAACTTTGGTTTTCTCATATTGGCGGGTGTTTTCTTCTATTTCATCAATTCCGTCTGGCTGCTCTCCATCAATGTAAAGGAGAGGTAAGCATTCTCCGTCGGAGGATAAAAGGCAAAAACATCTGCCATATATACAAGACAATCCACCTGGACAGTCGTCAGCAGAGTTACAATCATTTTGCCTGTTGTTTCTATTGCGGCGGGTGTTTTCGTCTATTTCTTCAGTTCCATCTAGCTGCTTGTCACCTATATCCGACTTTCTTCTTCCATTAGAAATAGGTAAGCATTCTCCGTCGGAGGATAAAGGGCAAACTGGACTTTCCTCGCCTGAGGTGTGAGGTAAAGGTCCTAAGAATGCTCTTCTGTCCAAACATCTGCCATAGATGCAAGACAATCCACGTGCACAATCCTCAGCTGTGTTACAATCACTTTGCCCGTTGTTTCTGTTGCGGCGGGTGTTTTCATCTATTTCTTCGGTTCCATCTAGCTGCTCGCCATCTATATCCGAGTTTCTTCGGATGTCTATATCCGAGTTTCTTCTTCCACTAGAAGTAGGTAAGCATTCTCCGTCGGAGGATAAAAGGCAAACTGGACTTTCCTTGCCTGAGGGGTGAGGTAAAGGTCCTAAGAATACTCTTCTGTCCAAACATCTGCCATATATGCAAGACAATCCACGTGCACAATCCTCAGCTGTGTTACAATCACTTTGCCCGTTGTTTCTGTTGCGGCGGGTGTTTTCATCTATTTCTTCGGTTCCATCTAGCTGCTCGCCATCTATATCCGAGTTTCTTCGGATGTCTATATCCGAGTTTCTTCTTCCACTAGAAGTAGGTAAGCATTCTCCGTCGGAGGATAAAAGGCAAACTGGACTTTCCTTGCCTGAGGGGTGAGGTAAAGGTCCTAAGAATGCTCTTCTGTCCAAACATCTACCATATATGCAAGACAATCCACGTGCAAAATCCTCAGCTGTGTTACAATCACTTTGCCCGTTGTTTCTGTTGCGGCGGGTGTTTTTGTCTATTTCTTCGGTTCCATCTAGCTGCTTGCCATCTATATCCAAGTTTCTTCGGATATCTATATCCGAGTTTCTTCTTCCGCTAGAAGTAGGTAGGCATTCTCCGTCGGAGGATAAAAGGCAAACTGGGCTTTCCTTGCCCGAAGGGTGAGGTAAAGGTCCTAAGAATGTTGTTCTGTCCAAACATCTGCCATATATACACGACAATCCATGTGCACACGCCTCAGCTGGGTTACAATCGCTATCCCCGGTGTTTCTATTGCTGCGGGTATTTTCGGCTATTTATTAAGTTCCATCTAGCTGCTCGTCATCTACATCCGAATTTCTTCTGATATCTATATCCGAGTTTCTTTCGGAGAATATCCGAAATGAATGGCATTTTCCGTCGGAGAATGTCCATCTACTATATTTACAAGAAAATCCACGTGGGCAATCCTCAGATGAGCTGCAATCAGATAGCCTGACCTCAGAACTTGAAGCCATTGCAACTGATAAGAAAAAGGAATATTAGTACAAGGGTAAATTTTTCAATAATACAGATGGACGTAACTAAAGTAAGGAAAAAGGAGAGATGTGCCTATACAAAAGGAAACAATAAACTGTTTTTTTATTGATTAATTTGAAATAACTTTTTGTGGATAATTTTTTAAAGTGCTATTATGGTATTATTATCATTTATTTGAAAACCCGTAAGCATCTGAGTGTTGACCAACACAACAAAATAAATAAATCAACAACACAATTATAATTTAAATAAGACACCCAAATCATAGGTGACATGATATCTGAGCCGTTCAAATAGGGGGGGAGGGTAACCACTAAGGGATTGCTCACTTTGATCAAACTTTTCACTTTGATTTGGTTTATTTTGATTATATTTGAGTCGGAAGGGGGGCCCTGTAATTGATTTTTGCCGGGTACCACCAGCCTTAGGAATGGCTCTGCCGGATGTCTGCTTTTTAGTTTTTTAAAAGTTTTGAAACTGGTATTATTTGAAACAGTTTGAAACTGGTAAAGTTTTGAACTAGTATGGCCGCTATTCTTAAAAAATGGATACATTTCTTTCATTGGCATTCAACTTGATCAAAACAGTGTCATTTTAAATTCTCCAACTATTCCTTAGCTCAATTCCACAACGACTTGTCTATGGGCATTCTATTATCAAATACCTTCAGATTTTGCGAGCATCGAAATTCAAGCTGCTACCCCAACATCAGGTCCAAATAGTCCGGACCCTGTAACTGAAGAACAGATTCTATTTTTACCCCTGATTTACATGTATGACTTAAATACATACCGGGAAAAACATTACTACAGAATAATAAGAAAAATTTAAGCAAACTTAGCTTTTTTTGTGCATATTTTGGTTTGAAGCAGAATTCACCAGTATATTTTTCATAAGTTAATAAGTTATAATTTAAAATAATGCCTAAGAAACTTAAATTAAAAAAATTATCCTGTAAAATTCTTCCGTCAGGAAATTTCCCCCGGACAATACCATCCTCGCTCCGAATTCCCCTCAGAAAATTTCTTGCTTACGATTCAGCCTGAAAAACACTCATTAGAGGTCTTTTATTTGAAAACAGCCTTGTTTTTATTTTATTTTTGGTCCTTTTTGAGGTCATGGCGGAATCCCCCCCCGCTATGTGGAAAATATTTTTTAGACCCCTACAATGGGTAGTTTTTCATCGCAGAAAGTTCCCCCATGGAGAATTTCTCCTGGTGGTAATTCCTCTATGGCGATTTTATCCCATGGAAAATCTCCTACCCTCCCCCCCCTCATAGAAATTCCCCAGAGAGTTCTAACTCTGCTTAATATTTCCTTCGGACAATGCCCCCATAGAATTCCACATCTAAAATGGGGTCGCCAACGAGAAGGTAAGATAAATAAAATGAATTTCGTATACGAAATTCTAGCAAACTCCCCCCGTGTATAATTTCCACTGGTAAGCTCACCCCCAGTTACTTCCATCCCAATAGGATATTCCCTCGTAGAAAATCTATCCCCAGAAAATCTCTCCCTCCCTCTGTGAAAAATGTAGGCATACTTCCCTATAACAAATACTATATGTAAACAATCGGAAAATTTTATAACTTAGGGCCCTTCCTCCGGTTGTTCTGGGGGGGGGGGTCATGTCATCTCCAATGACATACTTATTGTACCTTTCGACTATACTGAACAAAATGTCTGTCCTAAAATTTTGATCAGACAACTTTTGGGAAATAAAGGGTGTGGGAGGGGGGCTAGTTTTTCTCTAATTTTTCTGTCACTTAAAAGGGGTACTAGAACTTTTAATTTCCGCTCGAATGAGCCCTCTCACAATATTCTAGGACCATTGGTTCGATATGATCACCCCTGTAAAACAAAAGAGAAAAAAAAACAAATAAATAAACACGCATCCGTGATGTTTCTTCTGGCAAAAAATTCAAAATTCCAAGTTTTTGCAGATTGGAGCTTGGAACCTTTGTGATTTTCATTAAGATTATTTGACTTCTAGGGAGTGTTTCGCCACTTTTTTCGAAAATCCAGCAAATTTTCTCAAGCTCATAGCCTTTGATGGATATCACGAAACCTAATCAATGTTATGTTTGGAAGTCAAACACTTCGTGGTAACGAACTGTGAGTAAGGAGTGACCCGGCTCAATGGTAGCCGAAAGTCTAAGAAACAAAATTTTGATACCAATAGATACATCAAATATATAATATTTCATCAAGTTCAGTCTTACCCATCAAAAGTTACGCGCCTGAGAAAATTTGGCCTATTTTCGAAAAAAGGGGAAAAGACCCCATAAAAGTTATAGAACCTTAATGAAAATCACACCATCATATTCAGCGTATCTGATTTTCTGAAGAGGTTTCAAGCTTCTATCTACAAAAATGTGGAATTTTCCATTTTTTGCCAGAAGAAAGATTACGGATGCGTGTTTATTTGTTTTTTTCTTTTTCCCAGGGGTAATCGTATTGACCCAGTGGTCCTAAAATATCGTAGGAGGGCTTATTGGAACGAAAATTAAAAGTTTTAGTGCCCTTTTCAAGTTACCGAGAAAATGGAGGGCAATTAGGCCCCCTCCCACGCTTATATTTTTCCCAAAGTCACCCAATTAAAATTTTGAGATAGTCATTTTGTTCAGCATAGTCGAAAATCTAATAAATATGTCTTTTAGGATAAGTTAATCCCCCATAGTTCCCAGGGGAAGGGCAAGTTATGAACTTTGCCCATTGCTTACATATTGTATAGGTTTTTGGGAAGTATACAGACATTTTCAGGAAGGATTTTTTTCTGGTGGGGGGGGGCTGGAGGAGGGGGTTACTCGGGAGAATCTTTCCGTGGAGGATGTTTCTTTGGGGTAAGGGACATTTCTATGAAGGGGGTGCCGGATTTCCAAGTATTATTTAAAAAACGATCAGAAATTAAATTTTAAAAAAACAAGTTTTTTCAACTGAAATTAAGGAGCAACATTAAAACTTAAACCGTACAGAAATTAATGCTTATATGAGGGGGTTCACCCCCAAGTCAATACCTCGCTCTTTACGCTACAGTTTTTTTTAGTGCTTTCAAAAGAGCTATCTATCTATTCTAATTAAACGGCCTTTGTGATTCAGGGGTTTGTGAATTAAACAAAATTTTAACTTTTAACGTAAAGAGCGTGGTATTGACTAGGGGGAGAACCACCTCATATACGTAATAACATATACGTAATAAAAAAACAATAGAAAAAAACAAGCGATACGGCTAAATAGTAATCGAAACTTTTAAAAACGGAATTTTGATGTCAATAAATGTATCAAAAGAATGAGCTTATAATGCTGATTCTAAATATATAAATTTTATTAAGTTTAGTATTACTCATCAAGGGCTACGGGCCTGAGAAAATTTACATGATTTTTTAAATAGGGGGGAAACATCAACTACAAGTGAAAGAATTTTAATGGAAATCACACCGTCAGATTCGGCGTATCAGAAAACCCTGTTACTTAGGTTTCAAGCTCATATCTGTAAAAATCTGCGACTTTGTATTTTTTGCCAGAAGAAAAATATACGAATATAGAAGTTCGCTACGTAAGTTAATTTGTAAATTACGTCAGAACCAAATTTAGAGACAGCCATTTAGCAAAAGAAAAGTAAAATTTTTATGCAAATTGTGTTTACTTATTCAATGACGGTGAGCCAAAATAAAAGCTGCATTGACTAAAAAACGATCAGAAATTAAATAAAAAACAAGTTTTTTAAACTGAAAGCAAGGAGAGACATTAAAACTTAAAAAGAACAGAAATTAATCCTTATATGAAAGGGGCTGTCCCCTCCTCAACGCCTCGCTCTTTACGCTAAAGTTTGACTTTCTCAAAACTCTATTTTTGTTAAACAATAAAAAACTTTAGCGTAAAGAGTGAGCCGTTGAGGAGGGGACAGCTCCTTTCATATACGGAATAATTTCTGCTCGTTTTAAGTTTTAATGTGGCTCCTTACTTTCAGTTTAAAAACTTGTTTTTTTTTATTTAATAGCATAAAGAGTCGATTCTTTGGATATGTATTTTCATATCAAATTCCACTTTTTAAGGCCCAGCGCCCATGGGGCAAATGTTTCAAGACAGCGGTTGGAAACTAGTCTCATCTGCAGCTGGTTTACGACCAGTTTACAACCAAAATGAAACGTGTCTCCGCCCACGGACGCGAGTGGTTGTGGATCAGTTGTGTTTATCTAATTGAGCAGTGCAATGTGGTTAACTATGTTGAGTCCCGACGAGGAAGACTTAATTTATTACTATGAGTACCGCAGGTTTCGTAGAGTTCAGAGGGAGCATTGGGTCCATCCCTATTTGGAAAAGAATGCAAAGTCTCATCTGTTCTTCAAGTCCGTAATCCACCTCCCCCCCCTAAAAAAAAAAAAACTCAACATATAATATATTTTTCCTCTAATGACATGTATTTTCTAAGAACTCACTTGTTTTCCTACTTTTGCAGTCGATGTCATGAACATAGACTCCTGAAATAAATGTAACCGAATCAAAATTTCGTTATAGTACTTAAAAAATTTTGTTTTTGAATCATGAACAATTAAAAAAAAACCTATTAATTCACTTATCCGTATGCACTTACGTAGAAAGGAGTACTCTTCAGGTACATTCTACAACTTCCAGCCCCTTTTCCCCTGGAAACATGGGCGCCCATAGAGGGGGGGGATGCCATCCCCCCCTGGCTGAATGACGGTGACATATATTTGTTTTAATTTAAGAGACTTTCCACAGAATAAGTTTTCAAAGAGAAGTAAAGAGCTCTATTAACCCAGAAATGGGTAGAAATAAAGTCACATAATCTTCCAAGCGTAAAACTACCACAAATCACTATCAACAATTAAATGAAACTCAAAGCGAACAGAAATTATGATAAATAGCCGAAACAAATTCGAAACGAGCAAATATCAACAGTACTATGGCAGAAAACCCCCATGGCTTGTCAAGACTAGGACATAACTTATACTTTACTGAAAAAAAAATGACCGTGGATTGTCAGTTTAATATACCTATACTGATATTTATTCCTTAAAATAAAAAATGGGCAAACAAAAGTGAGTAAAAAAGTTTTTTACTTATTTAAGTAAAAAAGTGAAAACATTTAAATACATTTTGTTTTCAGTAAAGCGCAAATTATGTTCTGGTATTGAGAAGGCATGGGGGTTATCAGCCCCACTAATGTTAGCTTCTGCTCGTTTCGAGTTTGACTTGGCCCTTGATTCTAATTTCTGTTCATTTTGAGTTTCATTTATTTATTGATAGTGATTTGTGGTATTTTTACCCTTGAATGATTACTCATTTTCATTTCTGCCCATTTTTGGCTTCATGAAGCTCTTTACTTTTCTTTGAAAAGCTTGTTTTGTGGAAAAAGCTTTTTTTCAGATGAATTTCTGTTCGTTTTTTATTGACAAAGTCATTTTAATGAATTAAAATATTTTATATCTTTTTGGTTTTTATTTCTATAAGAATCCATAGTTCGGCATAATTGTGGGGGTTTGACATGCTCAGTATCCCTAAAGATATAGTTGCTGGACCGTTCTACTATGTTGAATTAAATAGTTGTCTCAAAATTTTGACTATATGTGTTTGGGAAATAAATCGGCTAGAGAGACGGGCTGACTGCCCTCCGTTCTCTTTTTACTCTTAGAAAGGACCCTAGAACTTTTAATTTTGAATCGAATTAGCTTCTTTAAATGTTTTAATGATATTTCTAGCTATTATAGAGTGGTGCTGCCTATGATATCATATGCCTTTTGGAAAACCTGCATGTAAACAGTTTTTTCGTTTAACTGGAACGTCCCCTAAGCACTTCCTAGAAGTTTCACCTTAATACTGTTAGCGTCATTAGCTGCAGTAACTGTAGTTGTAGTACTAAAAGTATACATATAGTGCCTTCTGGCTAGTTCAAAATCTCCCACAACTTACTCTTAAAGATCTAACTTAATAATATCAGTAAGTTATTCTTGAGATATTGCTTTGTCACCTTTTTGAAAGTTTACATGCTCAGTAGTTTGTTTTGATTTAGTTCAGCGTCCGCCTGAATATTTCATATATTTGATTACTGAAGACATTGTTAGATTCTCTTTGGACTATTGGCTACAAAATGGCTGTCTCACAATTTCGATTGATTGTGTTTGGGGAAAAGAGTATATCAGGGAGAGGGGGGGCTATTTTCTCTCCATCACGCTTGACTCTTAAAATGGAACTAGAACTATGCATTTCCAATTAAATGAGCCTCCTCTAAAGTTCACAAGACCACTTTTCCATAAATACCTTACATCCCCCCGGGGCATAGCTCAAAGCCCTTATCCCCATACTTTGGGAAGTTGTGTCAACCCCAAAGGTCGTGTGATGAGATCTTGAACAAATAGCTATCTTAAAATTTCTATCGGATTCATTGGGGGGAAATATGACGTGGGGGGTAGAGCTGCCCTCGATAAATTTGACTCTTGAAAATGGCTCTTCAACTTCCAATTTCCAATCCAAAGAACCCCTCCGAAGTTTACGCAAACACCGTTTCCATAAAAACCTTAAATGCCCTCGGGGCATACCTTACAACCCTTGCACTGAGGACTGTGAGGGGGTTCTTATCCTTAAAGACATAATTTCGGGACTTTTAAACTACGTCAAACAAAATAAATGTCTCGAAATTTCGACTGGAAGTGTTTGGGGAAATTTTTGGCGTGGGGGGGGGGGGTTACCCTCCAATCACTTTCGACTATTAAAGAAGGCACTAGCCCTTTCAATTACCAACCGACTGAGCCCTTTTCGAATTTTCTACGACAACAAATGGCCATCTTAAAATGTCTATCGGATGCGTTTCGGTGAAATACAACGTGTGTCGGGGGGGGGGGGGCTATTTGCCTTCTGATCACTTTGACTCTTAAAAGAGCACTATAACTTCTGATTGCCAATCCAATTAGCCCTCTTTGAAGTTTATACGACCACCATTTCTATAAAAACCTTGCCCCCAGGGCGCCACTTACAACCCTTGACCTAAGGGCTATATGGGTTGGGGAGTTATATTTAAAGACCCAATTTCTGGACCTTTCAACTAATCTGAACAAAATGGTTATCTAAAAAATTATGATTGAATGTGTTTGGGGAAATGATTGGTGTACAGGGTTGGAGGGGGTGGGCTGGATTACCTCCAATCACTTTTGACTGTTAAAAGGCCAGTAGAACTTCTGATTACCAATCAGATGAGTCCCCTCTGAGGTTTATGCGACCACCCTTTCTATACGAAACTACCCCCTGTGGGGATAATTATATCCCCACAGGGCATAATTTAAAACCCTTGCTCTGAGGGTTGAAGGGGGGGGGGGAGTCTCATTCTCAAAGTCATAATTTCCAGACCTTTAAACTACACTGAACAAAATGGATATCTCAAAATTTTGATTGGATGTGTTTGGGGAAGTGATTGACGTGAGGGAGGGTTGCCCTCCACGAGCTCTTTTGAAGTTTCTATGACATTTCTTTCTATAAGAAGTGCCCTGGTCTAAAAAAAAACAATATATTTTGCCCACATCGCTCTTTACTTAGGCAGCGCTATCGCCATGCCTATGATATTTTGTCTTGAGATTTCAATTATACAGCACTGGAACTGCCGATTAGACCAGGTAAGCCCCCCCCCCTAAAATTCAGCCTATGGGCGCCCATGCCTGGAAACAATATATTTTTCTCGCTGGAAGTTTATAGTTGTACAGCTCTTCATGCTTCTGCACTTCTCCTGCGAATTTCACATTTAATTCCTGGTCTGACATGTTGGGAGCCAAAATAATCGGACAATATCAAAGCGGTGGCTTCCGAAAATGTATGGGACAATATTTTGCAACGCAACTGTGACCACAGCTGGAGGCTCATACAGAACGGGTTTTAAACTGATTGGAAACCAGTCTCATCTTGATTCCCTAGCGGGCGGGCCCCCACTCTACTTCAAGCCCATGGTCGCAAAACAGTTGCGTGCGCAATTGGTTAGCAATTCTAGTCTCAAAACAGTTGCCTAGTGGGCGCTGGGTCTAAGAGTTACCGTTATTATTGAGCCGCGTTGCTTCTTACTTACAATTCGTTACAACAGATTGTTTGAAAATGTTTATTCCTAGCATTAAAGAACAATCCTAGTACGTTTACAAAGGAACTGTAAAATTATAATATTTGAAGAGTAATTTAACCTGGGATTACTTGGAAATATCTGCGTTACGGACAAATTTGCTCCATAAGATTGCATAATATCTAAAGCTATGCTAGTGTGAAAGGTTCTACGTGTAATGTGAAAACCCCAAGATATTTTCCCTTTTAGATTGAACTTGCCAAGTTTCTTATTTAGAAATGGAGGATTTAAAGGCCCCTTTCGTGAAGAATTACAAGAAAAGATATTTGTAAAAGACTTACTCAATGTTGCAGCAAACATTGGAAACATTATGTGTTTCTTCATCATTGCGCTAACTACGACTGTTCAGATCTGTCGGAGTTTTACCTTTATATGCATTGGAATTTAAAAAAAAAATATTTTCAGTCACGTTTTTCATCTAGCAACTCCTCATATTTCAGGAAATGACTTCATGTACCTGCCTCGGAATCATTTTAATTTGAACTCAATTTCGTTTCATTATTTTTTGTTGGGTAATAAAAAAATTTCAAGGGAATAATATAGAATTTAAGGAAATAAATTACAAAAATCTTTTTCTCTTGTTCGGTAACAATTACCATGAGGAAATAAGGATTTCTTAAATAACTTAAAACAACAAAATTTGTTTGTCAAAAACATTATTCAAATATCAGGCAGCTTATGAAAATAAGATTTTGCATCATAAGAATATTATTACCTCTAAATGCTTTTTAAAATCAAGGGTTAGCAGTCACATAAAGTCTCACCCATTTTTCTCTCCAGCTCACTAGATATGACCCCCTCCCCCAAAAGAAAACCAAAACACGACGATCAATTCAAGCTAGCATATATTTTTGGTCAATTTTGTATCTGCTCTTTCGATCTGCAGCTACCCCAAACAAAAAATTAAAGTTTGATTAAAACTAGTCTTATATTTTGGAGACTTTTAAGAATATTCATATTTATCTTTTTAAATACCAGTGGCTGATAGATCGTAGAATACCTGTGGGTTGATAGATGGATGAAGGGGAGTTTGATTGTTTGTTTGTTTAAGTTTTGAATTGGTATTCATGTCAACGAATGGGTCAGACATAAGGCAGCTTACTTTTTTTCTTTCTTTTTTTTTGAAGATGTATTGTGCCAAGTTATTTGACAGTTGTGGTGAAGGACTAAGGACCTATGAAAATAATCCTTTCTGAGCTGGACATATTCTTTACGCTGATAGGTTTATGTGAGACTTTTTTTAACGTCAAAACATTCTTTGTTACTTTTTAATTTTCCAGGATACCAGCTTATTGTAAAAAATAGAAAGACATGACACGTGGAGGTTTAGCATTTCTAGTTAAGGAGCATCTTGTGGCTAATGTGAAGGGGGATTAATCCATTTGAATAGAAGGTAAGGTTGAAACTCTTACTCTTGAGGTGAAAATTGGTGGGAATAAGATTTTGATAAGTGAGGTATATAAGCCACCGAGTATACAATAGAAGGAGTTTGCACTTGGTTTTGGTTGAGTTTTGGATGAGATCCTGTTGAGTACTTCCAAGTTAATTTGCAGTGGTGATTTTAATTTTGATCTTTTGTGTTTGAATAATGATAATTTAGAGTTTTTTACCATTATGGTTTGTCATGATCTATATCCTGTAGTAGGAATTCGAACGCACGTTACTCAGCATTCAGCAACATAAATCGGTAACATATTTGTTCGATCTCGCCTACTTGCTACCTTATATGCTGATGTAAAAATTTGTGAGTCTTCTGATCATTTTCCTGTGGTGGCACTGATTTCCTTCCTACGTACACAAAAGCCAAAAAATAAAAAGGACAAAGAAAAAGCTACTAAAAAAGAGAATATTGATAGATTTAGGCAAAAACTGAGTGTTCTTTCGTGGCAAGATGTTTATGATGAATATGAAAGTCCATCCGCTGCATTCGATAAGTATATAGGTATTATTCAACCGATATTTCATCCAACATGTCCAATAAGGACTGTCAAGCTGAAGAAGAATACTCTCAGAAAAACCATGGGTAACCCAGGAGCTTCTTAGACTAATTCAGAAAAGAAATTATTTTTACATACTTTGTATGAATTCAGAGTCAATGGAGGTGTTCAGTGGCTTTAAAAAACTTCACAATGAAACTAATCGGCTTCGCAGATTTTGTTTTCAAAATTGATATGGGATGAAATTTGAAAATATTAAAGGGAACACGAAAGGTATGTGGAAAACTATTAATGGATTATTAAATAATGGCAAGAAGAATGGAAATACGGCTAGCCTAAAAGTTGACGATAGAATATTTGTTGTAAGGAAGGGAATTTCTGATTTTTTGGGTGAGTATTTTTCAGAAATAGGTGAATCGGTAAGTGAAATTTTGTATAATGATAGGAATAAAATTACCGAACCTTTTAAAGATGAAAGAGGTTTGGGGGTAAACATTTGGGGGTAAACATGAACATTGCTGAAACTAATATAGAGGAGATGAAGCAAATAATAGGGTTTATGAAGTCAAATTCTTCTGTGAGTGATGGTCTCAATCTGCAAACATTTAAATTAGTAATAGTATATTTACTGGGATCTGAAGACTGATCCTTAGAATTTGAGACCGATTTTGATGTTGTCTTTGTTTTCAAAGTTATATGAAAAGGTCATGCATAAAAGATTGTATAACCATCTGAATCTATATGGATTCCTCGCGGAAACACAGTTTGGATTCAGGAAAAGCCATTCTAAAGCACTTGAACTGGGTGAGTTAGTGCTTTCAATTTGCATAAATTATAGTAAAACTTTTCAAACACTTGTTTTTACGATCGTATTGGGCAGGCTACGCTGCATAGGTGTTCACGATGTATGTTTTAGTTGATTTGAGTCTTATCTTAGAACGCTTAGAGTGAATATTGATAGCTGCAAATCAAGAAGTTATGGACTCCATTGCAGAGCTCCACAAGGTTTGGTGCTTGTGCACCAACTTTACCTTATATATGTATATACCATGCGATTTTATATTTCTGGGACATTAATCACATCATCTTGCAAAATTTTTTGATTGAAAAAGCTAATAAAGCCCTGTTAATATTCAAATACCTGTTAAAATTCAAACCCAAAACGACCAGAAATTATTATTAAAGAACAAATAAAACTTAAAACTAACAGAAATTAAAATGAACGATCATAGAAAACATAGAGATAGCAGGTTCATATAGCAATAGTTCATGTAGATAGATAAATAAACCTTATAACAAGTAAAAACTAAAATGAATATTCAAGTCAAACTTAAAGCGAACAAAAATTACTATAAAAAGCAGTTTGGTTACTGACTTTTCCCCCCTTCCCTAACTATATGACTAAAGCTTGTTACGTCATTTGCATTTTATTGAAAACTATATATATCTTGAACACTATAACTTTGTCATAGGTAGCGCGCTAGCGCTGCCTAAGTAAAGAAAGATGTGGGCACAATGTTTTTTTTTTTTTTTTTTTTTTTTTTTTTTTTTCTCCATACCCGGGCACTTTGTATCGAAGGAGTTGTCGTAAAAAGTTCTAAAAGGGCTCATTCGATTGGAAATTGGAGTGGCTAGTGCCCTTTTTAATAGTCAAAATTGATTGGAGGGCAACTAGCCCCCCCCCCCCGGCCCATCCTTCCCCCAAACACATCCAATCAAAATTTTGAGATAGCCATTTTGTTCAGCGTAATTCATTTCCAGATAGAAAATACATTTTTGAGGAGGACACTCCCCCACAACCCTCAGGGCAAGGGTTGTAAGTTATACCGTGGGGACATATACGGTTTTTATAGAAGGCGTTGTCATAGAAAAATCAAAAAAGGCTCATTCGATTGGAAATTGAAAGGGCTAGAGACCTTTTTAATAGTAAAAAGTGATTGGAGGACAACTAGCCCCCCCCCCCCGCCCATCATTCCCCCAAACACATCCAATCAAAATTTTGAGATAGCCATTTTGTTCAGCGTTGTTGATTTCCAGATAGAAAATATCTTTTTGAGGAGGACACTCCCCCACAACCCTTGGAGCAAGGGTTTTAAGTTATGCCCTGGGGACATATAAGGTTTTTTATAGAAGGCGTTGTCGTATAAACTTCAAAAAAGGCTCATTCGATTGGAAATTCAAAGGGATTGTGCCCTTTTTAATATTCGATAGTGATTGGAGGGCAACTAGCCCCCCCCCCTCACGCCCATCATTCCTCCCAACACATTCAATCAAAATTTTGAGATACCTATTTTAGTCAGCGTAGTTGATTTCCAGATAGAAAATATGTTTTTGAGGAGAATACTCCCCCACAACCCTCGGGGCAAGGGTTGTAAGCTATGCCCTGGGGGCGTATAAGGTCTTTATAGAAGGCGTTGTCATAGAAACTACAAAAAAGGCTCATTTGATTGGAAATTCAAAGCGCTAGTGCCCTTTTTAATAGTCGTGATTTGAGGGCAACTAACCCCCTTTCATGCCCACCTTTTCCCCAAACACATCCAATCAAAATTTTGAGATATCCATTTTGTTCAACGTAGTTTAAAGTTCTGGAAATTAGGTCTTTGAGGATGATAACCCCTCACAGCCCTTAGGACAAGGATTGTAAGTTATGCCCTGGGGGCATATAAAGTTTTTATAGAAAGCTTTGTCGTAGAAACTTCAAAAAGGGCTCATTCGATTTGAAATTTAAATGGCTAGTGCCCTGTTGAATAGTCGAATGTGATTGTAAGGCAACTAACACCCCTTCCACGCCCACCATTTCCCCAAACACATCCAATCAAGATTTTGAAATAGCCATTTTGTTCCATGAAGTTGAAATTAAGGAAATTATACCTTCGAGCAGGACACTCCCTCCACAGTCTTTATGGCAAGATTTATAAGTTATACCCTGGGGGCATATAAGTTTTTATTGAAATCTTTGTCGTAGAAACATGAAAAAGGGTTCATTCCATTGGAAATTCAAAGGTCTAGTAACCATTTTAATAGTCGAAAGTGATTTGAGGGCAACTAGCCCCCCCATCTCGCCCATGTTTTCCTCAAACATCCAATCAAAATTTTTAGATAGCCATTTTGTTCAGTGTTGTGGATTTCCAGATAGAATTTATATTTTTGAGGAGGACAATCCCCCACAGCCCTTAGGGGAAGGGTTGTAAGTTATGCCATGGGGGCATATAAGGTTTTTACTGAACGCGTCGTCGTAGAAACTTCAAAAAGAGCTCATTCGATTGGAAATTGAAATGGCTAGTGCCCTTTTTAATAGTCAAAAGTGATTGGAAGGCAACTAACGACCATTCCACGCCCACCATTTCCCCAAACATATCCAATCAAAATTTTTATATAGTCATTTTGTTCCACGCAGTTTCATGTTCAGGAAATTATACCTTTGAGCAGGACACTCCCCCACAACTCTCAGGGCAAGGGTTGTTAGTTATACCCTGGGGGCATAAGAGGGTTTTACAGATCGCGTGGTTGTAGTATCTTAAAAAAGAGCTCATTCGATTGGATATTGAAATGGCTAGTGGCCTTTTTAACAGTCGAAAATGATTGGAAGGCAATTAACACCCCTTCCACGCCCATCATTTCCCCAAACATATCCAATCAAAATTTTTAGATAGTCATTTTGTTCCACGCAGTTTAAAGTTCAGGAAATTATACCTTTGAGCAGGACACTCCCCCACAGTCTTCAGGGCAAGGGTTATAAGTTATGCCCTGGGGGCATATAAGGTTCTTAGTGAAATGTTTGTCGTGAAAATTGAAAAAGGGCTCATTCAATTGAAAATTCTAAGGGCTAGCGTATAGTTTATATATTATATTTTTTTCAGTAAAGTGCAAATTATGTTCTGGCCTTGGGAAGGCATAGAGGTTTTGAGCCCAACTTATGTTAATTTCTGCTCGTTTTGAGTTTGACTCGGTTATTCGTAGTAATTTTTGTTCGTTTTGAGTTTCATTTATTTATCGATGCTGATTTGTGGTAGTTTCACGCTTGATAGATTATTTAATTTTATTTTTGCACATTTTTTGTTTAATGGAGTTCTTTACTTTTCTTTGAAAAACTTATTTTGTGGAAAAAGTTTTTTTAATTAATTTCTCAAAACATCGACGAAAAATAAATAAAAAATCTCTATAACAATCAAGGCGACTGGAAAGAGCTAATGAAAATAAACTGAATATTCGACATATAATTATATTAATTCTTGAAAACTTAATGTTGGAAGCATAAAAAAAAAATATTTAAATATTCCTTTTTCAGTAAAGCGCAAATGATGCAACAAGCTTTAATCTTTTACGGTAAGGGAAGGGGGGAAGGGTCAGTAACCAAACTCCTGTTTGTAGAGATTTTTGTTCGTTTTAAGTTTGACTTGGACATCAAATTTTATTTTTATTTGTTTTAAGATTTATTTATTCATGTATATTAGTACTTGCTATCTCTATGTTTTCTATGACCGTTAATATTAATTTCTGTTTCTTTTGGATTTCATTCGTTCTTTAATAGTTATTTTTTGTCGTTTTGAGTTTCAATTATTATAGGAATTTATTTCTGCTAGTCTTAGGTTCAATATGGCTCTTTACTTTTTTCCGAAAGTTTTTTATTTTATTAATTTCTGTTTCTTTTTTAATGTCAAAGTTTTTGTTCATATAATGAAAATTTCTGTAGTTTTTTATGTTTTTGGCTTAAGAATTAAAGTATCCAATTCTAATTTTATAGTTTTAATAATAGGATCTGGGTTTATTTCAACAGCCCCTCAACATTCCCTGAAAGTTTCAACTAAATGTCATCAGCCATTATTGGGATATTTCAGATACACCCTTCTGACAGCCAAGATGCACCTAGTATCATCTGATTTAATATTCTGACCCTTAGCCGCTCCTAAAATATTGCAGATATACACTGTTGATAACCAGGATGCATATAGTGTCTTTGGATTTAGTAAAAAAAAACCTTAAGGATTTCCTGAAGGTTCATGCACTGGCCATCATGCCCTGAAAGTTTCAACTTAATATCCTCAGTCGTTCCTAAGATATTGCGGATGCGCCCTTTTTACAATCAGCATGCACATAGCATTTTTTTATTTTGTCCAACATCCGCTAACATTCTCTAAAAGTACTCAAAAGTAAATATGGTACCAGTTGTAAACAGTCGCAGTCACACTCGCAAGTTGTCACGGCCAGAAGTAGTTACTGTTGCAGTCACAACCAGTTGCACTTGCAGCGGCAGTAGTAACAGTAGTGACCCTGAAAGTTTCAAGTTAATACCCTTACCCGTTCCTAAGATATTGCACACATGCCTTTTTGATAGCTTGGATGAGATACTGCCGTTTTATATAGCTCAGCGTACTCTTCAACATTCCCAGAAATTTCACATCAATACCCTTAGTCTTTTCGGACAGCATCCAGGATCAAATTCCCCGTTTTCCAATGATCAATCCTGCATCAAGAAAATAGACGGATTGGATAATTACCATCCATGCCCCGGGGGCTGTGGGGGGATGTATGTAAGTAAGTAAGTAAGTAAGTATGACGGCAATAGACCTTTAAGGTCCAAACCGGCAGTGCTGATCTACGTTTTGTGGCCCTTCAGCCAGGGAGTGGAACGGGGGGAGGGGGCAGGAAGCCAGTCATCCTGTGCTCTCTCAAACCTTTTCAGCTTACCTTCCTCAAATATTACTAGGTACTCATATACAGCATAATTAACTCTGGATGAGCTTACAGAGTCACACCACTGACCCGATTTCTAAACCAAAGAAGTAGTCGCGCCAAGGATCAAACACGTGCCCCTTGGACAAAGAATTCTCAACCCAGCGCACGTCCAATTAGCCAGGACGGCTGTGGGGGGATGACATCTGCCAGAGCAAAGGTATTAGACCTTGTGATTATTCTGAATAAAATGGCTTTCTAATATTTCTAACAGTGTCAATGGGGAGCATCTGAAAGGACAAGAGGAAAGAGGGGCAGGTTGCTCTCCTTTCCTTTTTCAACTTTCCTCAACATTATTTGTAGTTCGAACTTATTACCCTTAGGCATTACTTAGATTAATTTAAAAAACTTTTTCCACAAAATAAGTTTTTCAAAGAAAAATAAAGAACTCCTTTAAACAAAAAATGAGCAAAAACAAAATCAAATAATCTACCAAGCGTGAAACTACCACAAATCAGCATCGATAAATAAATAAAACCCAAAACGAACAGAAATTACAATAATCAACCGAGTCAAAGTCAAAACTAGCAGAAATTAACATAAGTTGGGGGCAAAATCCCTATGCCTTCCCAAGGCCAGAACAAAATTTACGCTTTACTGAACAAATATAAATGTTTTTACTTTTCTAACTTTAATAAATCAACTAATATTAACATTTTGATTACTAAATATAAGTATATGTATATTAAACTGACAATGCGCATTCATTTGTATTTTTTCAGTAAAGTAAAAATTTTGTTCTGGCCTTGGGAAGGCATAGAGGTTTTGCGCCCAACTTATGTTAATTTCTGCTCGTTTTGAGCAGAAACGAGCAGAAACCTCCTCAAAAACATATTTTCTATCTGGAAATCAATTACGCTGAACAAAATGGCTATCTCAAAATTTTGATTGGATGTGTTTGGGGAAATGATGAGCGGGGGAGGGGGCTCGTTGCCCTCCAATCACTTTTGACTATTAAAAATGGTACTAGCTCTTTGAATTTCCAATCGAATGAGCCTTTTTTGAACTTTTTACGACAATGCCTTCTATAAAAACCTTATATGCCCCCTTATAAAAAAGGTTTTTTATAAAACCTTATAAAAACCTTATAAGTTATACCAGGGCATAACTTACAATCCTTGCCCTGATGGTTGTGGGGGAGTGCCCTCCTCAATAATATATTTTCTATCTGGAAATCAACTACGCTGAACAAAATAGCTATCTCAAAATTTTTATTGGATGTGTTTGGGGGAATGATTGGAATGTGGGGGGGCTAGTTGCCCTCCAATCACTTACGACTATTAAAAAGGGTACTAGCCCTTCGACTTCCGAATCGAATGAGCCTTTTTTGAAGTTTCTACGACAACGGCTTCTATAAAAACTTTATATGCTCCCAGGTCATAACTTAAAACCCTTGCCCTGAGGGTTGTGGGGAGTGTCCTCCTCAAAAAAATATTTTCTATCAGGAAATCAACTACGCTGAACAATATGGATATATCAAAATTTTGATTGGATGTGGTTGGGGGAATGAGGGGCGTGGGGGGCTAGTTACCCTCCAATCACTTTCGACTATTAAAAAAGGGCACTAGAACTCTCAATTTCCAATCGAATGAGCCCCTTTTGAAGTTTCTACGACGACCCCTTCCATATGAAGTGCCCATCTCTAAAGAAAAAAAAATAAAAAATAATACATTGTGCCAACATCATTCTTATATGCCCTTAGGGCATAACTTAAAACCCTATCCTCGAGGGCTGTGGGGGAGTTTCCTCCTCAAAAACATATTTTCCATCTGGAAGTCAACTACGGTGAACAAAATTTGTATATCAAAATTTTGATTGGATGTGTTTGGGGAAATGATGAGCATGGGGGGGGGCTAGTTTCCCACCAATCACTTTCGACTATTAAAAATGGCACTATCCCTTTGAATTTTCCGATCGAATGAGCCTTTTTTGAAGTTTCTATGACAACGCCTTCTATAAAAACCTTATATGCCCCCAGGGCATAACTTAAAACCCTTGCCCTGAGGCTTGTGGGGAGTGCCCTCCTCAAAAACATATTTTCTATGTTGGAATCAACTACGCTGAACAAAATGGCTACCTCAAAATTTTGATTAGATGTGTTTGGGGGAATGATGGGCAGGGGGGGGCTAGTTTCCCTCCAATCACTTTTGACTGTTAAAAAGGGCACTAGAACTCTCAATTTCCAATCGAATGAGCCCCTTTTGAAGTTTCTACGACGAACCCTTCCAGATAAAGTGCCCTGCTCTAAAGGAAAAAAAATAATACATAGTACATTGTGCTAACATCGTTCTTATATGCCCTCGGGGCATAACTTAAAACCCTTGCCCCGAGGGTTGAGGGGGAGTGTCCTCCTCAAAAACATATTTTCTATTTGGAAATCAACTACGCTGAACAAAATGGCTATCTCAAAATTTTTGATTGGATTGGTTTGGGGTAAGGATGGGCGTGGGGGGGGGCGGTTTTCGCTTAATTAACTTTTGACTATCAAAAGAGGCACGCTACTCATTGGTTTCCAGTCGAATCAGCGCTTTTCGAATATTACATAAAGATTTCTTCATTACAAAATGTCTTAATGAAGAAAAAAAAACATTATGCCCCCATCGTTATTTACTTAGGCAGCGCTAGTGCCCTACCTATGATATTGCTATTGTACTCTTTTGACAGCCCTCTTGCATATAGTGTGTTCGGATTTTGTCTGACACCCCTCACCCTACATTTTATAAAGGTTTGACTTAATAGTTTTAGCATTTTCAGAAACCCAGAATAAACTTATCCTCTTATACATAAACAAAGGACAACTTATGTGACGTACAACACTTGCCCATGGGACTGCGGGAGATTATATTCTCCCTGGAGGCATAGTTATTTGACTTTCGAACTATTTTGAACAAGAGGGGCTATTCCAAAATTTTGATAAGATGTCTTCAGGGCTATTGCAGCTCAAAATGGTATGGAGAGGGGCTGTTTGCCCTGCCACTCTTTTTCAACATCCCTCTCAACATGCCCTGAAAGTTTAAATTTAATACCTTCAGCTGTTCTTGACGTATTATAAATACGCATTTTTGAAAAACTGGATGCACATAGTATCTTTTTGTTTAGTAAAATATGCCCCTCAACCTTCCCCAAAGTTTGGCCTTAATACACGTAACAATTTCAGACACAACTAGAATGAAAAAATCACTCTTATCCTAACGACATGTCCTACAAAAGGATAAATTGAATTATTTACAATCCAGGCCCTGGCGGCTTTGGGGGACATTGCATCCCAGGAGGCACATTTACAAGAGCTTTTGCTTATTTTGAGCAAAATCACTTTTTAAAAATTTTGATCAGCATTGAGGGGAGGGGACATCTAAAAAGGGCGAGGAGGGCTTGTAGTCCTCTAATAGCCAATATGTTGCCAATAGCCAATAACCAGTATGCACAATATGTTTTGATTGTGTTCAACATTCCTCTCCGAAGCTGTGGAGGGTCATGTCATTCCCACGGGCATTAGACTGTTTTGAACACAATGGCCATTTCAAAACTTTGACCGTGTGTTCTTGGAGAGGGGCAGCTAAAAAGAAATAGGAAGGAGCTGGCAGCCCTCCCACCACTTTAAAACATCCCCTTGAACATGTTCTGAAAGTTTCAACTTTATAGCCACAGCAGTTCTTAAACTATTGCAGATCCATTTTTCATATACTGGATGTACATAGCGGCTTTTGAATTAGTTTAAGATACCCTCACCATTTTCCAAAGTTTCATTGTTGGCCTTTTCAGTGACACCCATAATCAAAAATTTCCGCTTGTTCTAATGAAAAATTCTGCATTTAAACAATCTATAAATTGAATAAATTGCAATCCTTGCCTCGGGGTTGGGGTATGGCATCTCTGGAGGCATAGCTAATACAACTTTTGAATAGTTTGAAAAAAATTATAGCTATAAAATTTCAACCATTTTGAGGATAGGGGACACATAAAAAGGGTAAGGAGGGGCTGGGTTGCCCCCCACTCTCTCTTAAACATCTCCTCAACATGGTCAGATAACGATTGGGCCCAATCGGGCCCCAGGTAGGAAAGGGCCCCATGTTGCAATCAGTAATTTTTTTTCAAATTGTTAAATATTCTTAACAATTCCGGTAAGCGTTGCTTCTGAAGAGGGATCATTTTCCAAGATAAAGCCAAAAAAAACTATGTGATATCAACAATGAATCAGGAAATATTAAATAGTTTAGCAATTATGTCGATTTAAATTGAAGACGCAAGGAAGTTAGATTTTCAAACAGATTTAGAAGAATTTATAGAATAAAACTAAGAACCCTGTAAGTTCATTTATTCATATTTGGTAATGTGAATTTCAAAAGGCATTTTCAGCGGTTTCATAATATCTAGAGGACAAAAATGTAAATCAGCATAAGCTTAAAAAGAGGACAAAAAATGACAAAAATATGAGCTCAAAATAAACAATAGACCATCAAAAGTGACAAAACCAATCTGAGAAGCTAAGGCAAGGGGCATTGAAGAAATTTCCGGGAAAAGTGGGACTCAGAACGTGTCAAAAATGAAAGAAGAATAAATAACTAGGGTTAGAAGACACACGAAAGCGAGTATCAGAATGTGTCAAAAATGAAAGTGAAAAACAAAGAATTGTGCTGTTAGAAGACAAGCGAAAGCTAGAATCAGGATGAGTAACTATGGCACAAAACCAAGTAAAAAATGACAAAGATGCCTTAAACTACGCAAGTGTTAATTACAAGTCTTGGGTATCCTTCAAGGTTGCATGCATTAACAGTAGATTCCTCCGTTTTTCCGCAGGAAAAGTAGCCAACAAAGGCGATTTATTTGAATATTGCTGACTGTATGGTCAAATCACATTGCTACCTCCACAATTTCCAAATGAATTAGGTTGGTCTGTTACAGGACATCAATTCCTCTCTAAAGAGTTCCACAAACAAATACGAAACTTAAACTCATGTTTTGCTTTAGTTTCATTCAACGTGAGCGATAATCAAACCAACAATAGTCGGTATGTTTACAGCTTCAAAGTAGCTAGACAAATTTATCACAAAATCAATTTAGTGGCACATCCATCACAAACCCCAGAAGGTGATATTGAGCCCCATTTATATAGCCAAACATACTTTTTAGACCCGATGAAGCTATTAAAGAGCACCTTGCACTTCTTTTAGATCATGGGATCTCTCGTAACGCAATGGGTCTCTTGGAAGAAATATTGCGGGACGCAAACAACTATGCCATAGGTTATATGAAAGTGTGAGAAGTTGAGGATGATTTAAATTAACCTTTTGCTTCACTGGGGCAACAACCTCAGATAGAAGACAAGTGACAAGAGAATCAATATATATATATATATATATATATATATATATATATATATATATATATATATATATATATATATATATATATATATATATATATATATATATATATATATATATATATAGAGAGAGAGAGAGAGAGAGAGAGAGAGAGAGAGAGAGAGAGATATATATATATATATATATATATATATATATATATATATATATATATATATATATATATATATATATATATATATATATATATATATATATATATATATATATATATATATATATATATATATATATATATATATATATATATATATATATATAAATATATAATAGATATAATTCTACTTAAAATTTTAATATGTAGTGGCCCCCCCCCAAAAAACTCCAATCGGGCCCCGCAACCAGTTGATCCGGCCCTGCCCCTCAACATACCTTGAGACATTCAACCTAATACCCTCAGCCATTCCTTAGATATTGCTGATATTTCATTTTCACAACCAGCAAGGGAAAAGTGTGTTTTGATTGTATTTGGCACCCCTCTTAGCGTTTCCTTAAAATTTCACCTTAATACTTTAAGCTTTTTTTGAGGATCCAGGATTAAACATGTCCTCTTTTCTTGACAAAAGACGTTATATGTTTGCATCTGTTATCCTTAGCAAGGTTAGATGATTTTCAGGTAGGCCTACTTAGCTGGCCTCCCTCAGGCCACTCAGCGTGTCAGTAGAGGAGACCCTAAAGCCCCCACGAGAACACCGTGCTGCCACCTACAACTTTTTTTAACACCATATCTTGACACGAGAACCACGTGGTGTATGGTTTTAGTCAATGAGAATTTTAAAAACATGAATTTTGTCACATTTATATATGTTGTCTTGGATGGTTATGTGTATTGGTCGAGTTATTTTATGTTTTTCAGGGATGTTTAATGGTTTTTGTCAGTGAGAATTTGAAAAACAGAAACTTTGTCACATATATTGATGTCAACAGCAATTCATGTCTGTTTTATGTTTAGGTTAGGTTAGGTTGGTTTTTGTCAGTGAGAATTTGAAAAACAGGAACTTTCTCACATTTATGGATGTCAACAGCAATTCATGTTTTTATGGTTTTCTCAGTGAGAATTTGAAAAACAGGAACTTTCTCACTGAGAAAACCATAAACCACGTGGTGTAGTCACGAGTCAGAACACCTGTGCTGTCGACCTCAATTCACCTATCGTGAATCAATAATTCCACTTAGAAACAACAAATTAATTTCCCCTTTCTTTACAGATCAATCAATCAATGACATCATCTGTCAGACTTTAAAAATTTTCGCCTAGAAACATTTCTCCAGGAATAGATCCAAATCATTAATGTCTTTGCCTCGGGAACAGTTCTACTGGTCGAACTCCAAAGGATATTAATAACCAATCGCCATGGAAACACTCAGTCAATAAACATCTTAGCGATGAATTTTTTTAGTGCTCAACAAGGCTTCCTATTAATTTGAAATACACTTGCACAGGGATGCCAATAACAAAGGAACATGCTGAATTTGCGTTTAGTGATTATTTGGGCGAAACTGTTTTAGATAGGTTATGGAACTATTTCGGTGAAACAGATAGAGAAATTTTAAAAGAAGATTTTTGAATAGATTTTAGAAGAGAATTTGAGTGTGGTCGTTATAATACACAAGTTTCATTTGAACAGTGTTGTGAGGTCCTCTAACCCAACCCCAAAGGGTTCCAATCCTCCTACCCCAACCCCGAAGGAAGCCCCCGGTCCTCAAAAGCCCCCAAGCTCCCAAAGGCCCTCCACCGGTCCCCAAATGTCCCCAAGGCCCCAAACTGTCACCCCGGACCCTCAAAGGCCCCCCAAGCTCCCAAAGGGCCCCAGGCGCCCCCAAGGCCCCCCCCGACCCCCCAAGGCCATCCCCGGGCCCCCCAAAGGCCCATCGAGCTCCCAAAGGACCAACGGGGTCCCGAAGGCCCTCCACACGGTCCCCAAATGTCCCCCAGGCCCCCAACTGTCCCCCTCGGACCCTCAAAGGCCCCCCAAGCTCCCAAAGGGCCACCGGCGCCCCAAAGGCCCACCCAGACCCCCAAAGGCCATCCCCGGGCCCCCAAAGGCCCATCGAGCTCCCAAAGGACCAACGCGGGTCCCAAAGGCCCTCCACCGGTCCCCAAATGTCCCCCAGGCACCCAAAGGCCCTCCCTGTGCCCCCCCCCCCAAGAGGCCCATCGAGCTCCCAAAGGACCAACGGGGTCCTGAAGGCCTCCACCGGTCCCCAAATGTCCCCCCGGACCCCCAAATGCCCTCCCGGTGCCCCAAAGGCCCACCGGTCCCCCAAGGTCCCTCCGGTCCCCCCACCGCCCTCCCGGTGACCCAAAGGCCCTCCATGTGCCCCCATTCAATTATCAGAAAGTATTGTGACACAATGGATAGAACATATGAAATTATTGATGAAATTGAAGCCTTGGCAGCCACAATTAGCAATGTAAGTTCTGTTTTCATTTTTTATTTTCAAATAAAATTGTTTTCCGTGGTCA
>NC_142795.1:11619473-11675185 GCF_049724085.1 Artemia sp. Qi Xiang Cuo | reverse complement strand
TCCAACTCTTGCATTTCATGACAGAAATTCAAAATGAACTTCGAAAAATCAAGAGAATGTAACTGTGAGAAGGTAAAGCACAACAAGTCACTACTGAAATATTCCAACTCTTGCTTTTCACGACAGAAATTCAAAATGAAATTTGAAAAATTAAGACAATGTAACTGTGATATGGTAAGTTTGTAAGTTTTTGTGTGTGTGTGAGTTTTCGTGTGTGTGTGTGTATGTTTTCGTGTGTGTGCGTTAGTGTTCGTGTATGTGTGTGTAAGTTTTTGTGTGTGTGTGTCTAATTTTTTGTGTGTGTGTGTAAGTTTGTGTGTGTGTTTTTAAGTTTTTGTGTGTGTGTATGAGGGTCTGGTCACGCTATTTTGAGCTGTGTTTTTTGTTTTTGCAAGTGGTTTTAAGTTTTTGTGTGTGTGTGTGTAAGTGTGTTTGTTTGGTTTCTTGGTTGGGGTGTAGTAAGTTTTTGTGTGTGTTTTTAAGTTTGTGTGTGTTTGTGTGTGTGTGTATTTTTTGTTTTTTTGCTATTTTAAGTTTTTGTTTTTGTGTGTGTTTGTGTGTTTGTGTGTTTGTTTTTTTATGTTTTTGTGTGTGTGTGTTTGTTTTTGTGTGTGTGTGTGTGTTTGTTTTTTTTTGTGTGTTTGTGTGTGTGTGTGTGTTTTTGTGTGTGTGTGTGTGAGTTTTGTGTGTTCATGTGTAAGTTTTTTGTGTGTGTGTGTGTGTGTGTGTAAGTTTTTGTGTGTGTGTGAGTTTTGGCGTGTGTGTGTAAGTTTTTGTGTGTGTGTGTGTGTGTGGTTGTGTGTGTGTGTGTGTGTGTGTTTTTTTTTGTTTGATTTTAATTTTATTTGTGCTTTTTATTTTTAGTTTTATTGTTTAAGTATGTTTGATTGTTTGTGTGTGTGTGTTAGATTGCTTGTTATTGTTAGTTTGTTCGTTGGTTTTTGATTTATCGTGTGTTTTTTTTTTTGTGGTTATGTTTTGTGTGTGTGTGTGTGTGTGTGTAAGTTTTTGTGTTGATGTTAGTTTGTGTGTTCTAGTTTGTTTTGTTGTGGTTTTGTAAGTTTTTGTGTGTGTGTGTGTGTGTGTGTATGTTTGTGTGTTTTTTTATTTTAGTTCTTTTTTTTTTATTATATCTTGTGTGTTTTTTTTTGTTCTTTTTTTTTTGTTTTTTTTTGTTTGTGTTTGTGTGTTTATGATTTATTGTGTGTTTGATAGTTGTAGTGTGTGTGTGTAAGTTTTTGTGAGAGCGTGTAATATTTTGTGAGTTTGTGTAAGTTTTTGTGTGAATTTAATTTTTTATGTTATTGTTAGTTTTCGAGTGCATGTTTTATTTTTATGTGTGTTTATGTGTGTGTGTGTGTTTTTGTGTTTGAGTTAGTTTTAGTGTGTGTGTGTAAGTTTTTTTTGTGTTCATGTGTAAGTTTTTGTGTATGTGTGTGTGTGTGTGTGTAAGTTTTTGTGTGTGTGTAAGTTTTTGCGTGTGTGTGTTAGTTTTGGTGTGTGGGTTTGTGTGTGTGTGTGTGTGTGTGTGTGTGTGTGTGAGTTTTTGTGTGAATGTAAGTTTTTGTGTGAATGTATGTTTTAGTGTGAATGTGTAAGTTTTTGTGTGTGTGTGTGTAAGTTTTTTTGTGTGTGTGTTTAAGTTTTTGAGTTTGTGTGTAAGTTTTGGCGTGTGTGTGTAAGTTTTCATTAGTGTGTGTGTGTTAGTTTTTGTGTGTGTGTGTGTGTGAGTTTTTTTGCGTGTGTGTAAGTGTTTGTGTGTGTGTAAGTTTTTGTGTGCATGTAAGTTTTTGTGTATATGTAAGTTTTTGCGTGTGTGTCTAAGTTTGTGTGTGTGTGTGGGTAAGTTTTTGTGTGTCTAAGCTTTTGTGTGTGGGTGTTAGTTTTTTGTGTGTGTGTGTAAGTTTGTGTGTGTGTGTGTGTGTGTAAGTTTTTGTGTGTGTAAGTTTTTGTTTTTTTTTTTTTATTATTTTGTGTGTGTGTGTGTGTGTGTAATTGTGTTTGTTTGTTTGTTTTAGAGTGTGTGTGTAAGTTTTAGTGTGTGTGTGTGTGTTAGTTTTGTGTGTGTGTGTGTTTGTGTGTTTTAGTTTTTGTGTGTGTGTGTGTGAGTTTTTTTGTGTTAATGTGTAAGTTTTTGTGTGTGTGTGTGTGTGTTAGTTTTTTTGTGTGTGTAATTTTTGGAGTGTGTGTGTGAGTTTTCGTGTGTGTGTGTGTGTAATTTTTGTGTGTGTGTGTGTAAGTTTTTATGTGCATGTTAGTTTTAGTCTGTATGTAAGTTTTCGTGTGCATGTGTAAGTTTTTGTGTGTGTGTGTGTGTGTGTGTTTTTTTTTGTGTGTGTGTGTTTTTTTGTGTGTGTGTGTAATTTTGTTTTCGTTTTTTTTTGTGAGTTTGTGGGTGTAAGTTTGTGTGTGTGTGTGTAATTTTTTTAGTGTTAGTTATTTTTTGTGTGCGTGTAAGGGGACCGGGGGAGGGCCATTGGGGCCCAGGGAGGGCGTTTGGGGATCCGGGGACCCATGAGGATTGAGTGGTCTTTTGGGCGCCCGGGGGGACGTTTGGGGACCGGGGGAGGGCCTTTGGGAGCCCAGTGGACCTTAGGGGATCGGTGGAGGACCTTTGGGGGCCCGGGGGATGCTTGGGGGCCGGTTGGCCCTTTGGGAGCCCGGGGGACCTTTGAGGACCAGGGGAGGGCCTTTGGGGGTCTGAGGAGGGCGTTTGGGGGATAACATTTTGAAATTTTTACTTTTTAGTTTACTTTTTTTTTGCGGCGCATCTCTGCGGCACATCCTGCGGCACTTTCCTGCGGTGCCTCCCTGCGGCACATCCCCTGCGGCGCTTTCCTGACCCGCGGCGCATCCCTGCGGCACATCCTGCGGCGCTTTCCTGGCCCACGGCGCATCCCGGCGGCGCTTCTCTGGTCCGGAGGACCTTTGGGGGCCGGGGGAGGGCCTTGGGGGCACAGGGAGGGCCTCTGGGGCACAGGGAGGGCCTTGGGGGGTCCGGGGGGCAGTTGGAGACCTGGGGGACATTTGGGACCGGTGGATGGCCTTTGGGACCCCGTTGGTCCTTTGGGAGCTCGATGGGCCTTTGGGGGGTCCCGGGGATGGCCTTTGGGGGTCTGGGTGGGCCTTTGGGGACCGGTGGAGGGCCTTTGGGACCCCGTTGGTCCTTTGGGAGCTCGATGGGCCTTTAGGGGGCCCGGGGATGGCCTTTGGGGGTCTGGGTGGGCCTTTGGGGGCGCCGGTGGCCCTTTGGGAGCTTGGGGGGCCTTTGAGGACCGGGGGCTTCCTTCGGGGTTTGGGTAGGAGGATCGGAACCCTTTGGGGTTGGGTTAGAGGACCTCACAACACTGTTCAAATGAAACTTGTGTATTATAACGACCACAGAGTTTCACCATTAAATACTCTTCTAAAATCTCTTCAAAAATAATCTTTTAAAATGTCTCTAACTGTTTCGCCTAAATAGTTCCACAACCTGTCTAAAACAGTTTAGCCCAAATAATCCCTAAACATAATTAGGAGTGTTCCTTTTGTTTTTGGCATCTCTGCGCTAATACATTTTAAATTAATAAGAAACCTGATTCCCACGCTAAAACAATTCATCGCTAAGATGTTTCTTGGAGAATTGTTTCCATGGCCTTTGGCTATTAATATCCTTTTGAGTTCGACCAAAAGAGTTGTTTCCGAGGCAAAGACATTAATGACTTGGATCTATTCCTGGAGAATCGTTTCTATGAGAAAATTTTTAAAGTCTGACAGATGATATCATTGGTTGATTGATCTGTCAAGAAAGGGGAATTAATTTGTTGTTTCTAAGGGGAATTATTGATTCACGATAGGTGAATTGAGGTCGATAGCACAGGTGTTCCAAATCCCGGGAAACTCATAACATTTGGCTCGAAGAACAATAACAAATACTATTTCTGGATCATAACATTCGCTGAGAGCGTGCACTTACAACAACAACAACAACATTGACCTTGACATTTGCCTCGGAAACAACAACAAATACTATTTCTGGATCATAACATTCGCTGAGAGCGTGCACTTACAACAACAAATAGATCGACCTTGACATTCGCTGAGAGCGTGCACTTACAACAACAACAACATCGACCTTGGAAATTTAGGTCATTGACCCCATTAACAACGTGTTCTCCCCAGGGACTCTATGCCCATATATGGTGTGGGCGTGGGAGTTATAGGGTCATTTCTACTAAAAGGGCACAAGCCACTCCAATTTCGAATTGAATGAGCGCTTTTCAAAGTTTCTACGACAACTTCTTCGATACGAAGTGCCCTGCTCTAAAGGAAAAAATTAATAAATAATAAATTTTGCCAACATCGCTCTTATATGCCCCCAGGGCATAACTTAAAATCCTTGCCTTGAGGGTTGTGGGGGAGTGTCCTACTCTTTATTTAGTCCCCGTTGCTTGTCTCGTTCTCGAGTGTCCCCGTTCTTTACTTAGTCCTCACTGCTTGTCTCGTTCTCGAGTGTCCCCGTTCTTTACTTAGGCAGCGCGATCGCGCTGCCTATGACTTATACAATAAATTTCTATATAAACCTTATATGCCCCCAGGACATAACTTACAACCCTTGCACTGAGGGCTTTGAGGGGTTTATCTTCCTAAAAGACCTAATTTCCAGAACGTTCAACTACGTTGAACAAAATGGATACCTCGAAATTTTAATTGGATGTGTTTTGGAAAATGGTGGGTGAGAGAGGGGCGTTAGTCACTGTCCAATCACTTTCAACTGTTAAAAAATGCACTAGCCCTTTCGATTTCCAATTGAATGAGCCCTTTTGAAGTTTCTACGACAACGCTTTCAAAGCTTTATATGCCCTAGGGCATAACTTACAGCCCTTGCACTGAGGGCTTTGAGGGGGTTATCACCCTAAAAGACAAAATTTCCAGAACTTTCAGCTACGTTGAACAAAATGGATATCTCAAAATTTTAGTTCGGTGTGTTTGGGAAAATGGTGGGCATGATAGGGGCGTTAGTCGCTATCCAATCACTTTCAACTATTAAAAAAGGCACTAGCCCTTTCAATTTCCAATTGCATGAGCCCTTTTGAGGTTTCTAGGACAACGCTTTCAATAAAAACTTTATATGCACCCAGGGCATAACTTACAACCCTTGCCCAGAGGGCTGTGGGGGGAGAGATTGTCGTCCTTAAAGACCTAATTTCCAAAACTTTCAACTACTTGGAATAAAATGGCTATCAAAAAATTTTGATTGGATGTGTTTGGGGGAATGATGGGCGTGGGGGGGGGGGGCTAGTTGCCCTCCAATGACTTTCGACTATTAAAAAATGCAAAAAAGGCTTTGAATTTACAATCGAATGAGCCCCTTTTAAAGTTTCTACGACAACGCCTTCTATAAAAACCTTATATGCCCCCAAGGCATAACGTAAAACCCTTGCCCTGAGGGTTGTGGTGGAGCGTCCTCCTCAAAACATATTTTCCATCTTGAAATCATCTACGCTGAACAAAATGGCTATCTCAAATTTTGATTGGATGTGTTCGGGGGAATGATTGGCGTGAGAGGGGGGGGATGGGTCGTTGCCCACCAATTACTTTCGACTATTAAAAAGGGCACTAGAACTCTCAATTTCCAATCGAATAAGCCCCTTTTGAAGTTTCTACGACGACCCCTTCCATATGAAGTGCCCTGCTCTAAAGGAAAAAATAATAAATTGTAAATTGTGCCAACATCGTTCTTATATACCCTCAGGGCATAACTTAAAACCCTTGCCCTGAGGGTTGTTGGGGAGTGCCTCCTCAAAAATATATTTTCTATCTGGAAATCAACTACGCTGTTTGCCACTACACTTGTTGTTTTTGTTGTTGTTGTTGTTGTTTGGGGTTTGACGCGTTCGACCAATAGGTCATATGATGCGTTCGTATCACTCGATTATTCTGTGCCTTTTGTTATCACTAGCTTGCTTGGATAGACATATTTTCAAGAAGTAAATGGCTTTATTCATTGATTTTTTTTTTTATTCAATTTTTGACGAATGTTTGCCCAGGAACATGGCAAATTTGTGTCTTGAGCACATGACATGCTTACCAATAATTTTTTGTAATAACTTATTAAATTTTAGTGGAAATCTCTTTTGAGAGAAATTCTAAGTTTGGCTAATATTGGCTAATATTACTTTGTTGTTTAACACGTTTCAAAGAAATTGCATTTGATTATACCATTCACAACTAAGGCTAAACTGACTCTAAACGGCTAGCTTGAATAATGGCCCCTGACGATTAGGACCAGGCAAAACTATCATTTTAATTTCCTCTTGAAATGGATAAAGTCTGACAATGATGGAATTTTCCAATTACCAGTAAATAGATTTTTCGAAGATTTTAAACGACCATAACAGGAGTAGACCTGATGGCGGGGGGTGAATAAAATGTCTATTTCAAAATATTGATTGGAAGTGTTTGAGGGAATGATTGGCGTGGAGGAGGAGGCTATGTGCCCTCCAATCTCTTTTAACTATTACAAAGGGTATTAGCCCTTTGAATTTCTAATGGAATGAGCCTTTTTGAAGTTTCTACGACGAAACCTTCTATAAAAACCTTATATGTCCCCAGGGCGGAACTTACAACCCTTGCCCTGAGGTTTGTGGGGGATTGTCCTCCTCAAAAACATATTTTCTTTATGGAAATCAACTACGCTGAACAAAATGGCAATCTCAAAATTTTGATTGGATGTGTTTATGGGAATGATGGGCGTGGGTGGAGGGGGCTATTTGCCCTTCAATCACTTTCGATTATTGAAAAGGGCATTAGCCCTTTGAATTTCCAATCGAATGAGCCTTTTTTGAAGTTTCTACGACAGCGCCTTATATAAAAACCTTATATGCCCCCAGGGCAGAACTTAAAACCCTTCTCCTGAGGGTTGTGCGGGAGTGTCCTCCTCAAAAACATATTTTCTATCTGGAAATCAACTACGCTGAACAAAATTGCTATCTCAAAATTTTGATTGGATGTGTTTGGGGAAATGATGGGCATGGAGGGGGGGTTAGTTGCCCTCCAATCACTTTCGACTATTAAAAAGGGCACTAGTCACTCCAATATACAATCGAATCAGACTTTTACTAAGTTTCTACGACAACTCCTTCAATAAAAAGTGCCCGGCTGAAGAAAAAAAAACACATTGTGCCCACATCGTTCTTTACTTAGGCAGCGCTAGCGCACTGCCTATGATTGTGTGAATGGCAGTCCTAATAACTCTAAATTTGACCCATTTGCAGTGGCCCTGTATGCTCGACGAATTCTGTTCTGGATGTTTGAAAATGGACTTTGATACCTTTTCTGATCATAAGAATTGTGGTTATAGTAATAAGTTGAAAAATAGGATAACTACATATAAAAAATACTAATTAACTTAAGAGTAAGTTCCTCTTCTATATTCATCAGGATCAAATATGTTTGGGCTGTTAGAATTGTCCAATTTGTTCTCAAAGGCTGCAATACAAGAGGAAGTCACAACTTCTCCAGGCTTAAGAGACAAGGAGCTTTCCCAATGTTATTTATAGATTCATTAATTATATTTTTGAGTATACCATGTAGAAGGAGACAGGCAAAATTGATGAATAAATACTTACCGACGTTTTCCCACGCTGGCTGGCCCATAAGGCAACAATAATGCCCCTGCATGACGATTTATCCAGTACTAAGGACCAAAGATATTCCAGGACAACTTCAACAATACAGTTTCTGTCACGAGATAACGTCCTAGTGTTACTCTCTGCAGTCCGTTTTTTCTTTTTCCAGAAGGGACCAAATATTAAATATCATAGGGTAGGCAGTCCTCACCCATCCTTACCATTTGTTCTAACTACCTCCCGGGAAGTTATGATGCTGGTAGACTCCATGATGAGAATTTGAGAGAAACTTTCCAGGAACAGTTGAATAGATGAATTTTCTAAGGCTCGTAGCCTACCATGGGTAACACTAAACTTATTAAATCTTATATTTTGAAATCTTCATAAAAAAAACAATTCTTTTGGTTTATTTATTGACACCAAAATTCTAGTTTCTAGAGTTTTGGTTGATATTTAGCCGAGTCGCTATTTATAGTTCGTTGCCACTTGCGAGTTTTAAATTTAACAGTGTGGAAAATGATTGGAATAATTTTAGAAAAACAATTTGTTTAGTTGCTGATGGTGTCTTAGGGAAAAAAATTAGGACTGCAGCTAGGATTAAAGTAAGCATAAAAAGTAAGCGTAAAAGTATTAAAAGTAAGTATTAAAACATGAATTAAGAGGTGTAAAGCGGAGGCCATGGCTAAAGTTGCTGAGGATCTGGAAGATATAGCTAGAAGGCATAATAGTAAAATATTGTACTTGCATGTTAATAGATTGAGAGGGGGTAGTCAATCCAGACTTATCCCAGTTAAAGATAGGAACGGGGCCCCAATTAGTGATAAAGAAAGAGTTAAAGAAAGACGGGCAGAACATTTTAAGAACGTGGTAAACCGAGATAGAGTTACAGGAACAGATATAGAGGAACATGGAGAATAATGTGATACCCTGGATGTGAAAGAAGATTTGTTTTGTGAAGAAGAATTAGCGACAGCACTAAAAGGATTTAAAAATAACAAGGCTCCAGTTGCAGAGAGTGTGGTAAATGAGTTTCTTAAATATGGTGGATCTGAGATTAGAAGTAAGTTACTGAAGATTATGAATATGATTTTTGAAAAAGGGGAAGTACCTAGCGATTTCAAGAAAACCTTAATTAAACCACTGAATAAGAAAGGTGATAAGAGTGAGTGTGGTAATTATCGAGGCATTAGTCTGGTCTCTGTAGGTAGCATATTACTTAGTAATATGATAATTTTTAGATTGAAAGGTGCTGTATACAAAGTTTTGAGCGAAGAAAAGTGCAGTTTTAGAAAAGGTAGAGGATGTGTCGACCAAATTTTCACTCTTATGTTAATAATTAAGAAGTGCCTGAGTTGCCAAACACCTTCGGTCCTTAGTTTTATTGATTATGAGCAAGCGTTCGATTCTGTTGATACAAGAGCTTTAGAAAAGGTCTTATCCTTGTATGGTATACCAGACAAATACTTTAAAGTGATTAGTACTAAGTAGAAAATGAGGTTAGCAGCTGGTTTTGTATTAAATCAGGAGTTAAGCAGGGTGGTGTTCTATCCCCTCTATATGGAATATTTGGATGGAGTTTGTCTTAAGGAGCACAGGAAAGGCAAAGGGAGACCACGGAATCAAATAGGGGGAAAAAACTCTCCTGGACTTAAATCATGCAGATAATTTAAGTATCCTTGATGAAAGTGTGAGCAAATGAATGAACTCTTAGATGTTTCGCAAGTTCAGGGTGCTAGAATAGATTCGAAAATTTCTGTTAAGAAAACTTGTTAAGAAGACATAGTCAGTCTTAACGGACTTAATCAGGTGCCTTCAAAAAATCTATGAAAACAGCAATAAACTGTTTTTCCATTTATATTCCCCTTTTTTCAAAGGAGGCCTAATCAAGTGTCAAAACACCATCGTAACCAATAGCACTTAGAAGATAAACTATTTTCTGGATGGATATAGAAATTTGCTTGCACCAGGTACTGATAATTTACCGACAGAGGATAAAAAAAAATTTCAAGGTATCTCACAGCTGAAGAGGGTAGAAATTCACTCTCTAGCTGGTTCTTCTACGTAGAAATCTACGCAGAAATAATAACATAATAATTAAGAATTTGTTTATATTTTACGTGTTTCTTTGCTTTAATTCCTTTGTGCTTAGTTATATTTGTTGCCAAGGTCATATCCACAGAGGGGGGTTCAGGTGTTTAAATCCTCTCCCATATTTCTGCAGAACTCGTAAAAATGTAACAAGAATACATAAAAAAAATTGATTTGTTTTAAAAACAAAAATTTGCACAAATTGCCAAGTCCGTTAAAACTATATTATAAAGGCTAAAAAATGGTTTTAACTGCGAAATTGGAGGAATTACTCAAAATTGAGAATTTGTGCACCATTCTCTATTGCTAGCCTATAGCTCATATTTGTATTTTTGTACCTATTTTGTTTACTTATGTAATATTTTAGTGTGGAGCCGTTTTCAATGGTGATTTTGGCGAATTTAGCTCACCAAACTACCCAGAAATTTATCCAAAGAACTTGACTGATTGTGGATATAGGATCGTTGCACCATCTATAAGTAAAACAATCAGACTTCGGTTTGTAGACTTCTCAACTGAAGCAGAAAATGATGTTGTAACGGTAAGACCACATCTCTTTCCCAATGATTCCATTTTTCCCATATTTTTGGGAAAATTCCCAAATTTCCTCCAAAAAAAAATTGATAACTATGAAATCTTCCCGGAAATTAAGGTTAACAAAATTAATAGTTTGATGTCCTTGCTAGAGTTCATATATTGATGAATTTGAAATTTGTGAGAGGTTTTTGGGAACCCAATTTCCTTTAGTGGATATTCCAGACAACTCTTGTATTTGTGTCAATTTACTTTCGTAGTTATAGTACATTAGGGAAAAGGAGAAAAAAGAAAAGGGAATAGATTAAAATGTATAATTTATGGGGGTACACACGTGGAAAGGCTGGGAACTAGGGTGGAGAAGTACTGCTAAGAAGAGTTTTTCACTTAGTAAATTGTTACATTATAATAAAGAAAACTTGAAGTTGCCTTTATTGGAGAGCTTGTTTACTATGAAAGAGGCATTAGTGCCTTCTAAAAGAGCAACGTTTAGTATTACTCATCAAAGGCTACGAGCCTGAGAAAATTTACCCGATTTATAAAGAGGGGGGAAACATCCCCTACAAGTGAAAGAATTTTAATGAAAATCAAACCGTCAGATTCAGCGTATCAGAAAACTCTATTACTTAGGTTTCAAGCTCATATCTGCAAAAATCTGCTACTTTGTATTTTTTGCTAGAAGAAAAATATACGAATATAGAAGTTAGTTACGAAAGTTAATTTGTAAATTACGTCATAACCAAATTTAGAGACATCCATTTAGCAAAAGAAAAGTAAAATTTTTATGCAAATTTTGTTTACTTATTCAATGACGGTTAGCCAAAATAAAAACTGCATTAACTAAAAAACGATCAGAAATTAAATAAAAAAACAAGTTTTTTAAACTGAAAGTAAGGAGCGACATTAAAACTTAAAACGAACAGAAATTATTCCGTATATGAAAGGGCTGTCCCCTCCTCAACGCCTCGCTCTTTACGCTAAAGTTTGACTCTGTCTCATAACTTTATTTTTTAAAACAATAAAAAACTTTAGCGTAAAGAGCAAAGCGTTGAGGAGGGGACAGCCCCTTTCATATACGGAATAATTTCTGTTCGTTTTAAGTTTTAATGTCGCTCCTTACTTTCAGTTTAAAAAACTTGTTTTTTTTATTTAATTATGAAAGAGTCATTAGTGCCTTCTAAAAGAGCAACGTCAACGTAACGTTTGAAGACAGCGTAAATAAATCGTAAAAAATGTAAGTAGTCCCTCTGTTTTTCTGTGAAACATGAACATTAAAAACATATTACGTTCTGGAGATCTATTGCGAAGTTTAGTTAAACTCAATGACTAAATTAGAGTTTTAGAAATAAAAAACCTTAATAAATATAAAAACATTAAGTTTTTCTACCACATCAGCATACTTATAAATTTACGAATTGCAGCATGATTCAGAGCCCTATTTGCAGAATACATGGTATTGGGAACGGGAAGGTGATTTGGAGCTCAATAATTTAGGTTAAAAACGTTGATAAGGAAAGCCATTCGCCAATTTTTTTGTAGGTGGAAACCCCTCTCCCTGAACTAAGAATATTTATCCGCACATATAATTTTTATTCGACTCTTTTTCTAAAACTAGGCAAATTTGTAGTTTGAAATATTCATTGGTTCACATTGGTTATATTTTACTTAACTTGTTTTAATGCGAGGCCATTAAAGTATCTAGCAGAGGTTCTAACCTTTTCCATATCTAAATACTTAATAGGATTATATATTTTTTTACATAATGGAAATATAAAGATTTTTTGGACACCCTTCTTTGCTCGTTTAACAAAACAGCGTTCCCCTGAGGTAAGTTCGGAACCCCAAGCAATTGAATCATATCCAAGACCCTGCTTTTGATAAACGTTAGTTAACTTCTTGTTTTTTTTTCTGAGTGTATGAAACAGGAGAAGAATTAATCCTGAGCTAAATCTGAATTTGGCTCTATATTGTGCGTGAGGATCTAAGTTTGACTCAAGGAAATTATGTCATGAAATTTTAATAAACTAGTCACTTAGCCAAAGCTCAGTAATTTAACTCTGAAGTAAGTTACGCTTTTTTGACACTCAAAAGTCGATAACAACGCGTTGTAATGAAATATGTAAGCGATCAAACAGTAACGAACCGTTGAACAAATAAATGACGAAAACTTCCCTTTGAGCTGTCTCCGGTTCCAAAAAAAAAGAGAAAAATGTACGATAGAATATTAGAATAAATTGAAAATAATAGAATATTGACTATAGAAAATACAATAGAAAATTAAAAATATATGAAACAAAAAATTATGCCCCTCATATCTTTCCTTTTTATTTCGTTTTGTGTATTATAGGGCGTCATCGTATCGGGCGTCGTCGTATCGTCATCGTATGGGCGTATCGGGCGTCAACCCGACGCCCTATACACCAGTAATGGCATTAGGGGGTCTTTATCATTAGCCTTTTTTTTAAGGTATTTTAGCCTGTTTTTCAATTGCTCTTTCTTTCTACATTGAAGACTTGAGTGTTTTCGCCAAGGTATATGCATTAGGTTCCAGTTTTCACAATGGATTTATTCGTAATACCTTAGGAAATTTTTGCTTGTGGCTTGAAAGAAAAATTGCAAGAACCTCCCCAAAACACATGCTGTTCGAATGTGTTAGCATGTCGTATGCGTTTCCATGCCACCTATTACAAACTAATAAACTTATGTTTTTTAATAGCTGAACTGTCTTGTCATTTTTTGTTATAAAGGTTTTACTTAAGTCATATTTAGCCAGGGTAGTCTTGGACAATATCTACTAACAATTATAAGCAATATTTTGTTCTTTTTAAGGTCTACGATGGTGCAGATTCAACTGCAACTGTCTTAGCAACCCTAAGTGGTACTGATCTAACTGAAAATGAAGCTGTTATTACAGGATCAGGCAACAGCCTTTATGTTAGCCTCACAACAGATTCTTCAGTAAACGATCGTGGATTCTTAGCACAGTGGTCTCTTGTGAGTTTTTCATTCCGTTTCAAGATTCCATTTCAAATGAATAATGAGTAGTTTATGTAGTAAAGAAAGAAATAAAAAAAACATATGTAATAAATTAAATTCACCGATAAACAGAAAAATTAGGATACACAGATTTTGCCCCTATAAGGTTTTGGGTGATTTTAAAGAAAATTTCTCACAATTAATGAGAATAGCCAATTAACACTTTTCTAATACAGTTAGGATTTTTACACAGGCTTTGCGCCAACATTTTGAACTTTTCTTTTTTAACTGTGGTTTTAGAATTCTCAAAAAACCTATTTTAGTTGTCCAGTTAAGTATCCTGATGCAGTGTATTGTGTTAGCTCAGAACTTCCATCAGACCAAGGTGTCATTAAAATTAGGCCTTCAGTACCCAGACCAGAGCTCAATTACGTCAAAAATATGGGTAGCATCTTGCTAAAATCAATGTCAAAAGGCATCTAAAGACAGAATAGCAGCCTGCTAGTTTTGCTAACCCCAGAAAATCCAATCAAACAGTTCGTGGTAACGAACTGTAAGTAAGGAGCGACCCGGCTCAATAGTAACCGAAACTCTAAAAAACGGAATTTTCATACCAGTAGATGCATCAAAAGAATTGGAATTTTATGCTGATTTCAAATATATAAATTTCATCAAATTTAGTCTAACCCATCAAAAGTTACGAGTCTGAACAAATTGGCCTTATCTTTGAAAAAAAGGGGAAACACCCGCTAAATGTGATAGAATCTTAGTGAAAATAAAACCATCAGATTCAGCATAACAGAGAACCCTACTGTAGATGTTTCAAGCTCCTATCTGCAAAAATGTGGAATTTTGTATTTTTGCCAAAAGAAAGATCCCGGATGCGTGTTTATTTGGTTTTTTTTTTGTTTTTTTTTTGTTTTTTCAGGGGTCATCGTATCGATCCAGTAGTCTTAGAACTGAAATTAATTAAGTAGTCTTAGAACTGAAATTAGAACTGAAATTTGAACTGAAATTAAGCGTTCTAGTGCTCTTTTTAAGTGACCAAAAAATTGTAGGGTAACTTGGCCCCCTCCCACGCTACGTGGGAGAATCTTTCCATGGAGACTGTTTCCTTGGGGGAAGGGACATTTCTTTCAAGGGGGCGCTGGATTTCCCAGCATTATTCAAAAATCGATCAGAAATTAAATAAAAAAAACAAGTTTTTTTTCAACTGAAAGTAAGGAGCAACATTAAAACTTAAAACGAACAGAAATTTTTACGTATATGAGGGGATTTGCTCCCTAGTCAATACCCTGCTCTTTACGGTAAAGTTTTTTAGTACTTGCAAAAGAGCTATCTTTTCTAATTAAACGGATTTTGTGATTCAGGGTTTTGTGATTCGAAAAAAATTCGAACTTTAGCGTCAAGAGCGAGGTAATGACTAGGGTCCCCTCATATACGTAATAATTTCTTGTCGTTCTAAGTTTTAATGTTCTAAGAGTTTCCTAGTTTGAATCGAAAGGGCCCTCTGAGAAATGGTTCTCCCCTCTTTTTTCCCCAGTTAGTGCAAAAAGTTTTTTCGTATAAAAACATTTTTGTCCTCATAATTTTACATTTTGTGTTGAGGAAAGGAAAGGGTGGAAATAGTACATAACCAAAAATTTGTCCCGATATTTCTTCAATTTATAATGTTGAATGTCATAACATAATGGTTTTACTAAGCAGTAATATTATTTGCAACAAAAGCATGTTCAAAAGCAGCTAGAGTTTTTTTTTGATAAGACAGTGGAAACAAAATAACTAAAACTTACTCATACCGAAATAGTTACGAAGATCCAAATATTTCGGGTTCGTATCCGGGAGCCTTTATCAACTGAAAAAAGCTATTTTGAATAACGCTATATGAAAAAATTAAAAAAAAAGGAAACTCGCATTTAAACCAAACCTAATCAGATATTTCACATAACAAAAAAAAAAAAAAAAAATGAAAAACAACAAACCACAAGTAAAGATGCCAGAATTATCTACCACTAACCCAGCAGTCTCCTCGACGATATCCCTTGACGGAGTTATATACCATCTACATTAAATTACTGATTTTTCTGAGCGTCAAACTTAATAGATTAAGTTTCCAATTTTAGAAACCTTAATTTATTTGGATGCTAAAATTAGCAAGCTGCCACCCTGATTTGAGACCCAAACAGGTCCAGCCCGGGTAGCAAAGAACCAGCTTCACTATTACCGACCTAGCTCTTTCTACCACCCTGATTGCTTTTTGTTTGCCCTCCTAAGCTATTATTACGTGAATTGCTGGTATCCAAGAAAAGGGGTACAATTCCAAAAAACTTCCTTTGTGAAATTACAATTCTTTGAAATACCCATATTAGCCTACCTTAATGTAACCTAATTGCTCTATTCACCCAAAAAACCATAATATACAACTGAAGCTTGGTCCCTGTTACATAAATTATTATTGTAATTTTTTGCCACAATGCGCAGCATTTAATACGAAGCAATTTAGAATCCAAGACTTACTTGCCAGCTATCAATTTCTCTCATATATATGTTTCTCTAAATTCCCAGACTCAACTGATGTGTCAACAAACAAATTAGGTTTTGAAATTCTTTCAATTTATACTCATGGCTTTCAACCTCAGGGGATCCCTAATTTCAGTCAGGTGACAACTTGTGAAAAGCAGACTGGGAGGAGTAAACAAATTTTGCAAAAATGGCAACCTGTCTAGATCGTTTTTTTTTTCAATCCGGAGAATGATACCTTGCCCATCTTCAGAAAAAATAACAGTGCCGTTTTCAAGGAAAAAAAAATTGAAGATGGATATAAATTTATGCATATTTACAAATGTATAATTATTGACCTCAATAATATAGAATATACCAGTCCTCGTGATGCTTAATTGAAGTCTTTAGAATTCTTAGATGTTATTTTTGTGGTTGAAGATTTCTACAATATTGGAGCCTTTACTATACATGCTGGTATAAAACCCTTTTTTTCTTACATTTATTATCTAATCTTGATATTCAGCTTTCGGGAACATTTATTTCGCTTTGTCACAACATTAAACTCTCTCTCTCTCTCTCTCTCTCTTCCTCTTCCTCTCTCTCTCTTTCTCTCTCTCTCTCTTTCTCTTCCCTCTGTCTCCCTAACTTATCTTACTAGGCTTATTACTTTAGGCATGTGGCAGTCGCTATACAAGCATCAAAGGTGAAATCCACTCTCCTGATTACCCTAATCAGTATGCCGACAACTTGGATGAGTGCTATGATATATCAGCACCCACTGGTAAAGCTGTTCGATTGGAGTTTGGAGAAGTTGACACAGAAACCGGTGTAGATTTTATACGAGTGAGTGGACGATATTCAGTTATTAGGACTGACTTTTGAAGATTGTTTAATTAGAACTGACTTTAAGTTCAGTTATTAGAAATGACTTTGATTTTATACGAGTGAGACTATTTTATTAAGTTATTAGATCTGACTTTTGAAGATTGTTTAATTAGAACTGACTTTAAGTTCAGTTATTAGAAATGACTTTGATTTTATACGAGTGAGACTATTTTATTAAGTTATTAGAGCATTTTGACTTTTGATTTGTTGAGGAGTTCCGTTCTCTTTCATGATATCATTGACAGTAAAAATTCTGAAGGACCTGTGAAAAGTTTGGAGTTGACTGAAATACAAAGTAATAGTCTCAGTTTTTATAGAAAACAAATCAACGAAATTTGTACCCATCAACTATCTAGTTTGTGGAGGCGGGTTCATTTCTAAATGTGATTTTACTATTCAACTTTGAGTTTCTTGTTTTTTCGTTTTATAATATCTCTTGTTTTCTTTTTTTCTTTTTTCATGTAGGTGTAATAATTTTCTAATACAAACTTAGCATTAGTCGTTTCGTGAACCAAAAATTGGGATATATTTTACATATTGCTAAATTTACACCAAAGTTTTGTTAATTGTTAAGGATACTACAAATTATTTCGACTACTTTGACGAATTTTGTGTTTAAAATGAGCTATTCAAATATATGCAGTGGAAGAAAATTAAAATCATTAGATGAAAATGGTGGTGTCTGAATGTGTAAATTTTTTTTCTACCATTTCAGGTTCATGATGGCGATTCTGAGGCTGGTAACTTATTAGCAGAACTTAGCGGACAGTCTGCTGGTGAAGTCTTTGTTTCAACAATGTCCAACCTGTACGTTTCATTTCAATCAAATGCTGGAGGATCAGGCCAAGGCTTCATAGCCTATTATAGTCAGGTATAGTGAATTCCTTAAGACTTAAGTAATTTTTTGGCATTGTATATATTTATATATATATATATATATATATATATATATATATATATATATATATATATATATATATATATATATATATATATATATATATATATATATATATATATATATATATATATATATATATATATATATATATATATATATATATATATATATATATATATATATATATATATATATATATATATATATATATATATATATATATATATATATAGACTCAAATTCACCTCCTGTGAGCCCGGTAGTAGTGCCTGTGTCTCTAATAATTCCTGTTCTTGTGTCTCTGGCTTATGAAAAAACATTCTAAACGTTGGAGTTGCTAGTGCACGCTAAAGAATAAAGGAAAAATAACTAATTAATGGAACGAAAACTTTTTATCAAACAGTTCGTGGTAACGAACTGTAAGTAAGGAGCGACCGGCTCAATGGTAACCGAAACTCTATAAAACGGGTTTTTGATAGTAATAGATAAATCAAAGGAATCAGATTTCAATGCTGAATTCAAATATATAATTTTCATCAAGTTTAGTCCTACCCATCAAAAGTTAAGCGCCTGAGAAAATTTGGCTGATTTTCGAAAAAAGGGAGAAAGACCCCCTAAAAATTATAGAATCTTAATAAAAATCACGCCATCAGATTCAGCGTATCAGGGAACCCTACTGTAGAAGTTTCAAGCTCCATCTACAAAAATGTGGAATTTCCTATTTTTTACCAGAAGAAAGATCATGGATGCGGGTTTATTTGTTTTTTGTTTTTTTTTCCCAGGGGTGATCGTATTGATCCAGTGGTCCTAGAATATCGTGGGAGGGCTCATTGGAACGTAAATTAAAAGTTCTAGTGCCCTTTTTAAGTGACCGAAAAAAATGGAGGGCAACTAGACCCCCTCCCAAGCTCATATTTTTCCCAAAGTCACCCGATCAAAATTTTTAGATAGCCATTTTGTTCAGCATGGTCGAAAATATGATAAAAATGTCTTTTAGGATGACTTAATCCCCCGAAGTCCCCGGGGGGAGGGCTGAAAGTTATGAACTTTACCCAATGTTAACATATAGTATTGGTTATTGGGAAGCATACAGACGTTTTCAGGGGGAATTTTTGTTGGTAGGTGGGGGAGGGGTCAGGGGTTATAAGGGAGGATCTTTCCATGAAGGAAGTTTTCATGGGGGAAGGAACATTTCTATGAAGGGGGCGCCGGATTTCCCAGCATTGTTAAAGAAAAAGATCAGAAATTAAATAAAAAAAAAAGTTTTTCAACTGATTTCAACTGATCAACTGATTGTGATTAAGGGGTCATTTTTAATAAATTGGAAAACAATTCGAACCTTAGCTTAAGTAGCAGAGTATTGACTAGGGGGCGAACCCCCTAATATACGTATTAAAAATCTATGAATATAGAAGTTCGTTACGTAAGTTAATTCGTAAGTTACGTATATTTATTACTAATAAAAACGTTCGTAAATAAAATTAAACAACTTTCGAGAAAGCCATTATACCAAATAAAAGTAAAATTAATATGCAAAATTTGTTTTAATTATTCATGTACGGTGAGCCAAAATCAAAACCTGCATTAATTCAAAAACGTTCAAAAATTAAATAAAAAAAACAAGTTTTTTTAACTGAAAGTAAGGAACGACGTAAAAACTTAAAACGAACAGAAATTATTCTGAATATGAAGGGGGCTGTCCCATCCTCAACGGCTCGCTCTTTACGCTAAAGTTTGACTTTCTCACAACTCTATTTTTTTAAACAATAAAAAAACTTTAACGTAAAGAGCGAGGCGTTGAGGAGGGGACAGCTCCCTTCATATACGGAATAATTTCTGTTCGTTTTAAGTTTTAACGTCGTTTCTTACTTTCAGTTAAAAAAACTTGTTTTTTTTATTTCATTTTAAAATAATGGCACGTACAATGTTACATGCTATTTATATCATCATAAAACAATTTGGATGTTTCGAATCTGTTCCATAAAATAATGTATTATGTTTTCTCTTGACAGGACACTTTCTTTTACTTTGTAAGCAGTAGCACATTCATTATTCCATTTCAGGGTTTATACACGACAACTAACATGGTTTCACCTACAAGCTCATCACACATTTTGTCATTGCTATTATTGTTTTCAACGGCAGTATCTGTTTGTGCACGATCAATGGTACTTTTAATACTCACAGGTGTCTTGCTTTTCCTTGATTCATCTTTATATTCCATGATTATATTATCTGCCAATAACTTTTTATTATGCTTGTGATTTCACTGTCTATTACCACATTATTTTTATACAGGTCGCAGTTCTTGCACATAGACAAGATATGGTTTATGACATTGGTATAGCAGTAGGCTTTTCTTCTTCTTCCCTTCCGTTGAATGCTAACACCTGAAAGTTTTGGTAGTAGTAATTATTGACCGGTAATGTGTTACCATACGCACTAGCAAGGAGTTCGCCCTCTTCGTTAACTGTTAGTTTTAGACATGTACTTTCTTTAAGTACCAGCTTCTCTGGAAATGTTACTCTCGCACATCCACCGTTCCACTATTGGAATTGTTTCGGTATTCCAAGAAATTGAAATCGGTATTCCATGAGATTCAAAAAATTGACTCTCATGACAATTTACGCATACATTTCCAATAATGTCTACATCAACGCTTGTCTTAGAGCTCAAATTTTCATCTTTACTACCATTCAATGCTACGATAATACTATCATGTACACACACTAATACTATCATGTACACAATGCCTCGTCTTTACTTTTTAATATAAGATGTAAGCGTTTCTCAACCACTATGCTGTTAGTACTGAATGGAAACATAGAATAAACTAACTACTGACGATGACCAGCCACAGAGTACCACGGGGACAGCCGCATAAGAAAATCCTGGAACTGGGGTAACCGGAACTGGGGACCGGTGGGACCAGAATTCGAACCGGTGGGACTAGAACCAGAACCAGTGGAAGCGGAACCTGAAATTGAACCAGAACTGGAACATGTGGAAATTGAACTGGATACTGGGGCCAGAACTGGCAGAACCAGAACTGGAATCAGAGGAACCGGGGTCAGAAGCGGGCGGAACCGGGACCGGTGGAAATTGAACTGGAACCGGTGGTACGGGAACTCGAATGTACTGTTGCACAAACCAGGGTGATAATGGCGTTGGAAAAATCTGTGTGCTCGGAAACCTTATGAATTTTTGAGGGGGTACTAAGATCATTTTTCAAATGCGGGGGTTCCCCACTATGGGCCAATGTCTTGAAAAATGTCTTGAAATGTGTTAAAAAAGGTCTTGAATAAAAATGTCTTGAAAACTCTTGAAGAAAAACGTCTTGAAAAATCTTCAAGAAAAACGTCTTGAAGAAAATTGGCTTGAAAAACGTCTCGAAACGTCTTGAAAAACACATTAAAGAATGTCTTGGAAAAATGTACAGAAGAAAAACGTCTTGAAGAAAAAAAATCTTGAAAAAAGTCGTGAAACATCTTGAAAAAGGTCCTGAAAAATTTCTTGAAAAATGCTTTGAAGAAAAGGGTCTTGAAGAAAACATTTTTGGCTCCTAGTGCAAAAGGGATAGGGCTGTTGCAGTATTACAAGGTTTTTTTTTAATCAAAACGAGAGTCGTTGACCCTCAGAACCCGTTTGGGCATTAAACATTTAAATTTGCAAAAACCTATGTCATACTCTGCAAAAGCCTACGTCATTGACAAGGTCGTTTGATAGATTTGAATTTCCTGGCGCAATGATGCTTACTTAACAGCTCATTGACTTCAGTACATAACACCAGCTAAACTAAGGACAGTGAATAGAAGTGTTCAATTTAGTTTCTTACCTCGTCTAGTTGACCTGAAATGGAAAACTTGATACCATTCGGTAACAGCCACCTGTGCCCAACAGACTAAATAAACAATAGACTAGTGTCATGGAAAATACCCTTAGGGAGGGCTGCGGCCGGTTGGGTGCAGGTACCTGGGCAGTGGTTGTAGTGCTTATGACCCTGGGAGAGGACATCATTAGATTATGGTAGAGTAAACCGGAAGCCATCAATAAAAAAATTGACAGGACATCAGTGCTTGAAACCTCCTCAGTACTTACCTTATCCGTAGCGATTAAATTAAACTCATTAGAGGCAACGCTATAGCGTTGCCTATAGTAAAGGCCATACGGCTTCAATGTTTTATTATTTTTTTTCCCCAGAAGCACTTCATATGGAGAGGGTCATCGTAGAAACTTCAAAAGGGGCTCATTCGATTGGAAATTGGGAGTTCTAGTGCCCTTTTTAAGGGTCAAAAGGATTTGCAAGGCAACAAACCCCCTTCCACACCCACTAGTTCCCCAAACACATCCAATCAAAATTTTGAGATAGCCATTTTGTTCAGCGTAGTTGATTTCCAGATAGAAATTATGTTTTTGAGGAGGACACTCCCCCACAGCCCTCAGGGCAAAGGTTGTAAGTTATGCCCTGGGGGCGTATGAGATTTTAATAGAAAGCTTAGCCGTAGAAACTTCAAAAATGACTCTTTAGATTGGAAATTCAAAGGGCTAATGCCCTTTATAATAGTCCAAAGTGATTGGAGGGCAACTAACCCCACTATCACGCCCACCTTCTCCCCAAACACGTCCAACCAAAATTTTGAGATAGCCATTTTGCTCAACATAGTTGAAAATTCAGGAAATTAGGTCTTTGAGGATAACAACCCCCCAAAGCCCTCAGGGCAAGGGTTGTAAGTTATGCCCTATGAGCATATAAGGTTTTAAAGAGAGTGTTGTCGTAGAAACTTTAGAAAGGGCTTATTCGATTGCAAATTAAAATGACTAGTTCCCTTTTTAATAGTCGAAAGTTATTGGAAGGCAGCTAACACCCCTTCCACGCCCACCATTTCCCCCAAACACATCCAGTCAAAATTTTGATATAGCCATTTTTGTCAACGTAGTTGAAAGTTCTGGAAATTATATGTTTGAGCAGGACACTCCCCCCATAGTCTTCAGGGCAAGGGTTATAAGTTATGCCCTGGGGGCATATATGGTTCTTATGGAAGGAATGCTCGTATAAACTTCAGAGAGGGCTCATTTGATTGGAAATTGGAAGTTCTAGTTCACCTTTTGAGCTTCAAAAGATATAGGAGGGTAACCCGCTTCCCCCCAAGCCCTTGTTTCCTAAGTACATCAGATAAAAATTTGAGATAGCTATTTTGTTAAAAATACTTCAAAGATCGTATAACGAAAATTCTGGTGTCAATACAACCCCCCCAGTGCCCGGAGGCAGGCGTTGTAAGATATGCTCTGGGGGAATATATAGGTCTTATTGAAGGGATACTTGTATTAACTTCAAAGAGGGCTCATTTGATTGGAAATTGAAAGTTCTAGTTCACTTTTTAACAGTCAAAATAGATTGGAGGGCATCTAGTCTCCCCCTCCCTCCACGCCCTTTTTCATCAAACCCATCCGATAAGAACTTTGAGATAGCCTTTTTGAAATAGTTCATAGACCATATAACGGAAACTCCGGGGTCGACACAGCCACCCAGGGCCAGAGGGCAGGCGCTGTAAGTTATGCCCTGGGGCATATATGGTTCTTATGAAAGGAATAAACTTCAGAGAGGGGTCATTTGATTGGAAATTGAAGGTTTGAGCTCACTTTTTAATAGCCAAAAGATATTGATATAAAGATATTTTTAATAGCCAAGGCCAGCTAGCCCCCCTCCCCCGCCGCGCCTTCTTTTGCCAAACCCATCTCATGAAAATTTTGAGATAGACATTTTATTAAAAATAGTTCAAAGGTTAGACAAAAACAACTCAGGTGTCAATACAAACCCCCAAGGCCCAGGGGAAGGCGTTCTAAGGTATGCCCTAAGAGCATGTGTGGTTCTTATGAAAGGGATGTTCGTATAAACATCAGAGATCTCATTTGATTGGAAATTGAAAGTTCTAGTTCAATTTTTAAGAGTCAAAGATATTCAAGGCCAACTAGCCCCCCCCCCAAGACACACCTTTTTTCCTCAAGTCCATCCAATAAAAATTTTTATAATAGCCGTTTCTTTAAAAATAGTTCAAAGGTCAAATAAGAAGAATTCCTGTGTCAACGCAACCCCACAGGGCCTGGAGGCAGGCGCTATGAGTAATGCTCTAGGGGCATATCTAGTTCTTATTGAAGGGATGCTCGTATAAACTTTCGAGAGGGCTCATTTGATTGGAAATTGAAAGTTCTGGTTCACTTTTTAAGAGTCAAAAGAGATCGGAGGACAACTAGCCCTCCCTCCACTCCACGCTCTAAATGCATCTGATAAAAATGTTGAGATAAACATTTTGTTAAAAAGAGTTCAAAGTTCAGATAACAAAAAACTCCAGTGTTGACGCAGCCCCCAAGGCCCAGGGGTAGGCGTTGTAAGTTATGCCCTGGGGGCATATATGGTTGTTATGGAAGGGATGCTCGTATATACTTGATAGAGGGCTCATTTGATTGGAAATTGAAAGTTCTAATTTCCTTTTTAAGAGTCAAAAGTGATTGGGGGCAGCTAGCCTCCCCCCAAGCTCCATTTATTTTTTTCCCAGGGACACTTCATATAGAAGGGGCTGTCGTATAAACTTCAAAGGGGGCTCATTTGATTGGAAATCGAAAGTTCTAGTGTCCTTTTTAAGAGTCAAAAGTGATCAGAGGGCAACTGCCTCCCCCAAGCCCTTTTCTCCAAAAATATCTGATGAAAAATTTGAGGTAGCCATTTTGTTAAAAGTAGTTCAAAGAACATATAAAAAAACTCCTTTATGTATGGCCATTTCGTTAAAATAGTTCAAAGGTCAAATAAAAAAACTCCTGTGTCGACACAACTCGCCCCCCAGGGCCCAGGACAGGCGTTGTAAGTATTGCTCTGGGGGTATATATGGTTCTTATTGAAGGTATGCTCGTATAAACTTCGGAGAGGGCTCATATGATTGTTAATTGAAATTTATCGTTTACTTTTTAAGAGTCCAAAGAGATAGGGTCCTCAAACCCATCCGATAAGAACTTTGAGAGAGCCATTATTGTCAAAATAGTTCAAAGGTCAGATAACAAAAACTCCGGTGTCGACACTGCCTCCCAGGGCCCGGAGGCAGGCATTGTAAGCTATTTCCTGGGGCCGCGTGTGGTTCTTATGAAAGTGGTGCTCGTATAAACTTCAGAGAGGATTCATTTGAATGGAAATTAAAAGTTGTTGTTCATTTTGTCAGAGTAAAAAAAATCGGAAGGCAACTAGACCCTCCCGCCCTCCACGCCTTTGGGTTTATCAGATGGATAAACCCATCCGGTGAAAATTTGAAGTGACCGTTTTTATAAAAATAGTTCAACCATCAAATATTAAAACTCCGGGGTCAACACAAACCCCCAGGGTCCAGTGACAGGCGTTGTAAGTTATACTCTGGGGATATATATGGTTCTTATAGAAGGGATGATCGTATGAACTTCAGATTTGGCTCTTTTGATTGAAAATAAAAAGTTATGGTTCACTTTTAAAGAGTTAAAAGAGACCGAAGCTTAATTAGACCCCCCCCCCCCTTAACGTCCTTTTTTCCCAAACCCATCCGTTAAAGATTTTGAGATAGCCATTTTGTTAAAAATAGTTCAAACATCAGATAATAAAAACTCCAAGGTTGACACAAACCTATTTTTTCACTTTGATATTGCTACTTTGATACCAGTTTTGATACTTTGATGAACATTTGATTTTAAAAAAAGTTTGATTTTGGAATAAAGAATTTCTAAGAACTTGAAACTTTTGGCAATAAAAAACGAAGGGAAAATAATTAAAAAAAACTGTCCGAAAAATAAGTTTTTCAAAGAAAAGTAAAGGCCATTTTATATTTAAGCAGATACAAATACCTTTTACAATTCAAACTCAAAACGACCAAAAATTACTATTGAACAATAAATGAAACCCAAAACGAACAGAAATTAAATAAACAATCATAGCAAAAAACATACAACAGGTAATAAAATAAATGAATAAATAGATCTTAAAGAGAGTAATGCTTAAATTGATTATGAAAATCAAGCTTAAAACGAAAAGAAAAATATTTTTCTATTGAAGTGTAAATGAAACTTAAAACGAATGGAAATTAAATAAACAATCAATGCAAACAAACATACAATAGAAATTAGTACAAACTAATAAATAAATCTTAAACGAGTGAAACTTAAATTGAATGTGCAAATCAAGCTTAAAACGAAGAAATATCCCTACAAACCAGTGCCTGGGTATCCCCTCCTTCTCTCACTGTAAAAGTCTTAAACCTGCTGCGTCATTGGCGCTTTACTGAAAACTATATGTGTCTTGAACAGTCTTGGTAATTATAAACAACATCAAATTGAATATTTCATGTATAATGATATTAATTGTTAAAAGATCTATCAGTTCAAGAATTTATTTCACTGTAATTTTATTTTATTTTCAATACTATAAGAACTGGAAAAGAAAATGTTTGTGGTATAATTCGTTTTCAGTTAAGCGCCAATGACGCAGTAGGCTTTTGGTTTTTATTTACAGTTAAGGAAAGAGGTATTATCCAAACACATGTTCGTAGTGAAACCATATTCGTCTTGAACAACTTTAAAAAGAGCTAATATATTAAACTTAATGTTTGGTGTGTAATGATATTAATTGCTGAAAGCTCATCAGTTCAAATTGTTACTATAATTTAATGTTTATTTTCGATATTAAGTACAAAAGAAAATATTTGTCATAAAACTAGTTTTAGTAAAGCACCAATAACGCAGTAGGTTTTAGACTTTTAAGGTGAGAGAAGGAGGTGATACCCAAACTCTTATAGTAGTATTGTATGTTTGTTTGCATTGATTGTTTATTTAATTTCTGTTCGTTTTAAGTTTCATTTATGCTATCAATAGGAAAATATTTTTTTTCATTTTAAGCTTGATTTTCATATTCAATCTAAATATTGCTCGCATTAAGATCTATTTATTCATTTCTATTATTACTTGTTGTATGTTTTTTGTTATGATTGTTTACTTAATTTTTGTTCGTTTTGGGTTTCATTTACTCTTCAATAGTAATTTCTGGTCGTTTTTGAGTTTGAATTTTAACAGGTATTTGTATCTGCTGGGCTGAAGTTTAGAATGGCCTTTACTTTTCTTCGAAAAACTTATTTTTCGGAAAGTGTTTTTAATTAATTATGCAAAAATAGTAAACACTGCCAACTGGATTCGATTATACTGCCAATCGAAATCCCATTATAGGCTACTGCCAATTGTAATCCCACTGTGCCAAAAGGTTAATAAAGATACAAAAAAAGGATATTGTTTTGCATTATGCAGAAAACTCAAGATAAATAAAATAACCTCACTCTTAAATGAACAGACACCAACTAAATGCTAGATGCGTGGTTCATTAGTTCTGTTTTTTTTTTTTTTTAGTGAGTCGTAGGTTTGAGATGAGTAGCGCAAATAATATTAGCCATCCAAAGCACTGTCTCAAAAGTCCCTGCAAGCACCCGAAAAATTGCTTGTAAGCTACCAGTAGCTCTTAGTCAGTGGCCGGCGTTTATCCCTCCAGAAAGCACCCCCCCCCCCGGAAAATAACCCCCTGGAAAATACCCCCTGGAAAATATCCCCCGTGGAAAATACCCCCGGCAAAAAATACCCCTGCGGAACATCTCCCCCGTAAAATACCCCCACCCAAGAGGAAATACCCCACATCATCAGAATTTACCCCCCGTGGAAGATACCCGTCAGAAAATACCCCCAGAAAATATCCCCCTCCCCGCGGCTGGTTGGTCTCTAATCCCTTTAGACTTACAAAAAAAGGGCTAGAACTCTCAATTTCTGACCTAACGAGAACCCTCCGAAGTTTCTTCGACCATGAAATGGAGGTTTTGATGATGAAGGGCCTGTCCCCCTACTATACAGAATAAATTTTGATCATTTCGGGGTTTAATGTTACTCTTTACTTTAATAGTAACAGCTTGGATCAGAAATATTCCCAGAAATCATAAGGGAATAGATATCATGTTCATATTTTTGATGCGTTTTTTGAAGTTTCTTTTTTGACCCCTCCCCCCAGCAAAAATCCTGGTTATGGTCCTTGGGATTCAACACCAATATCTACCCTCACACGCCCTTCGTCTCTCCTTTAAAACTAATTCTGTATTTATCTGAAGGCTCAATTGGAGCTGCAATATTTTGGCATTAAATATCATCCTTTGAGGTATCTCCTTCCCTCCCTAACTACAAAACCATCAGAGATTGCAATCCGTCCATTGCTTACAGATAGTACTTGCTATTGGGAAATATACGAACATTTTATTCTGGGGAGTTTCCTGCAGGGGTGGGGATTGTCTGGGGATGTTCCAGTGGGAGAAAATTTTTGGGAATAGTTTCTTTTCAGCGGTGCTGTATTTTCCACGGGAGGGTATTTCCCGGGAGTTATTTTCACGGGGAGTATTTTTCAGGGGGGGGGGGTATTTGCATGTTCGTTTTCCGTTTCATTTATTTATTAATAGTGATTTGTGGTAGTTTTACGCTTGGACGATTGCTTGACTTCATTTTTGCCCATTTTTGGCTTAATAGAGCTCTTTGCTTTCCTTGGAAAACTTGTTTTGTGGAAAAATTTCTTTTTAATTAATTTCTGTTCGTTTTTATTGACATAGTTATTTTCATGAATTTTTTTTTTATATCTTTTCGGTTTTTCTTCTATAAGAATCCAAAGTTTGGTTTGCTATTTGTATATTGAGAGAAACTTTTTCAACAATCTTTAATCCTGAAAAAAATAGTATTTTTTAATTTAATTTTATACCTCCTCAAGTTCACCTGAAAAAATAAAACTTAATATCATTCCCAGAGGATTCTATCTATGCCATTTGACAACCTGGATACACTTGCACTCTATATTTTTACTTAAATTGTGAGAGAAGAAGTAGTAACAATAGCAGCCTCGGAAGCTTCAACTTAATACCCCCAGTCGTGCTCGATATATTGCTGAGGTATCTTATTTGCAAGCACAAACACAAAACTTTTTTATTTATTTTTAAAGCAGCATTTTGTTATATAGCATATTGGGCCAATTGCATAATTGTGGGGGGTGGGCATACCCAATATCCCTAAAGATATAGATGGTGCATTTTACTATGGTCAACAAAATAGCTGTCTCAAAATTTTTACTGGATTTATTTGGGAAATAAATCACCTTGAGAGACGGGCTGATTGTTCCCCAATCTCAGTTCCCTCTTAGAAAGGACGCTAGAACTTTTAATCTTGAATCAAATTAGATTCTTCAAATGTTTCAATGATATTTCTAGCTATTATAGAGTGGCGCTGTCTATGATATTGCTTATATTTTGAAAACCTATTGCCTTTATTGCCTTTTTGAAAACCTGCATGCAGACAGTTTTTTCGTTTAATTGGAACTCTCCCTAAATAATTCCTAAGAGTTTCACCTTAACACTGTTAGCATCATTATTTACATTAACTGTAGTGATAGCATTAAAAGTATGCAAATAGTGGCTTTTGGCTAGTTCAAAATCCTCACAACTTACTCTTAAAGGTCTAACTTAATAATATAAGTAGTTCTTGAGATATTGCTTTGTCACCTTTTTCAAAGTCCACATGCTCATAGTTTGTTTTTATTTAGTTCAATATTCGCCTCGATATTTCTTATATTTTTATATTCTCATTTACACAATATTTAAGACATTGTTATATTCTCTTTGGACTATTGGTTACAAAATGGCTATCTCATAATTTCGATCAACTGTGTTTGGGGAAAAGAGGATGTCAGGGAGAAAGAGAGGGCTATTTTCTCTCCATCACACTTGACTCTTAAAATGAAACTAGAACATTATATTTCCAGTCAAATGAACTTCCTCTAAAGTTCACACGGCCACCCCTTCATAAAAACTTTACACTCCCCCGGGGCATAACTTACAACCCTTACCCAAATACTCAGGGTCAATCCCAAAGGCCGTGTTATGACATCTTTGGATTATTTTTGAACACATGGCTATCTCAAAATTTATATTGGAAGCATTTGGCGAAAATATGACATGGGTGGGGGGGGGGGTATATCTGCCCTCCAATAAATTTGACTCTTAAAAATGGCACTTAAACTTCCAATTTTCAATGCAATAAGCCCCCTTCAAAGTTTAAAAGACCACCGTTTCCATAAAAGCCTCATATATCCTCGGGGCACAGCTTACAACTCGTGGCCTGAGGACTGTGGGGGGGGGTCTCATTCTCAAAAACATAATATCTGGACTTTTAAACTACGCCAAACAAAATAACTATCCCGAAATTTTGATTGGAAGTGTTCGGGGAAGTGATTGACATGGGAGTAGGGGGGTGGCCTCCATGAGCTATTTTTGAAGTTTCTATGACATTACTTTCTATAAGAAGTACCCGGGTCTAAAAAGAATAAGAAAAAATAATATATTGTGCCCACACCGCTTTTTGTTTAGGCAGCAATATAGCACTGCCTATGAAATTTTGTCTTGAGATTTCAATTATACAACATTGAAAGTCCCGATTAAACGAGGTAAGCCCCCCCCCCCCCCTAAAATTCAGCCAATGGATGCCCATGCAATAAGGTGATAATTATTTATATTAAAGATATCTCCTTTCTATTATATAACGGTGTTAAATGTCAATGAACGAAAACTGGAAATAAACATAAGAAGGATTAGTTCAAGCATAGAATCTGTGATAATTTGTAGCAAGTTAGAAGAAAGTTCACGATCTTCAAAAGTAACAGGTGCTAAAAATATACTTGTATATTCAGAGGACAGGATATATTGCTTCTGAGGCCTAAGGGAGGATGGGCAATGTTTGTTGTGGCAACATACAATCCAATACTTTTAAAATAGTCACTAAAGAAGGTAGCAACAGCTTCTCGCCCTCTAATTTCTATGCTTACTTACTTGCACTTGAATCAGGAAACAAGCTCTGCAGCTCTTCCTAGCGGAAGGAGGTAGCAGACTGTCGCATTCCATTGGGTTTGGTCAAGGGTCAAAGGGGCAGTGATTTCAAGCCAATAGAGGTCATGCTGGCGGCCGTGTCACCTGAGCCCACCGATGGGTTTTAGGTCAGATTTGACAGTCTTAATCCAGGATTTTAACTGGCCTCCACGCCAGTAGGAAGCTATCAGGAGACACAGGAGGGCACCTCTGCTGCCATCTACAGTTAAGTCTAACACTGACAGGTTATAATTTATTCAAGTATTATCGATCGAGTCTAATGGGATCAATGTCCCCCTTTTTCGAGGGGAGAGAATTTCTGAGAAATTGATTTGCATAATCGAGGGGAATTATTGATCTACGAAATGGGAATTAGAAATGACAATACTTGTTTCCTAGGAATTATACGGGGCTCTAAAGAGATAGAAATTCCATTTTTAAATATGGCTTCTTTGATCTTTAGGTCTGAGGGATAAATGGTCTTTAGTGAGAGATAAATTGATATTCTCTTTTTAAATATGGCTTCACTCATCTTTAGGCTTAGTGATAAATTCGAGAATTCTATCGAAGCCATAATAGTGTAGCTAGGAACACCTATGAGATGAAGAGATTAACGCGGGAAAGGTTTCCTGGGAATTTCAAAGGTGACAGCGCAAGAATGCCGAAAAAAAAGGAACACAAAGGAACAGATGAAGAGATTAACGCAGGAAATGGTTTCCTGGGAATTTAAAAGGTGACAGCGCAGGAATGCCGAAACAAAAGGAACACGCAGAAATTACTTTTAGGGATTATTTGGGTGAAACAGTTTGAGACATTTTAGGGGATTATTTGGGTGAAACAGTTTGAGACATTTTAGATGATGATTTGGGCGAAACCGTTTGAGACATTTTAAAAGATGATTTTAGAAGATGATTTAGAAAATGATTTGGGGTGAAACTCTGTGGTCGTTATAATACAAAAGTTCCATTTGAAGAGTGTTGTAAGGTTCCCTACCCCAACCCCAAAGACCCCCCTGGCCCCCAAAGGGCCTCCCTCTGCCCTCAAAGGGCCCCCCGGTGCCCAAAGGGCCCCCCGGCGCCCCCAGGCCCCAAAGGCCCCCCGGGCCCCAAAGGTCCCCCGAGTCCCCCGAGTAACCAAAGAACCCCTGGGCTCCCAAAGGTCCTTTGGGCCCCCAAAGTCCCCCAGAGCCCCTCCCTTCCTCCCTCCCGTGTTTTGAGATTTTTTTTAAAGTTTTTTTCAGACTGAATTTTTTAGACTTAGAAATTATCCAACATTTTTCCGGTTTTTCTTTAAACCATTGGCATAGAGTTTTAGCCTAGAGTCTTAGCTTTATTTTATTTAGAGTTGAAGTTAAGTTTAGTTATAGTTAAGAGTTTAAAGTTTTATCTTAGAGTCTTATCTTAGAGTTTTAGTTAGAGTTCTAGTTTAGTTTTAGTTAAGAGTTTTGGCTTAGAGTTTTAGCCAAGAGTCTTAGCTTAGAGTTTTAGCCTAGAGTCCTAGTTTAGAGTTTTAGTTAGAGTTGAAGTTTAGTTTAGTTATAGTTAAGATTTTAGACTTTTAGCTTAGAGTTTTAGCTTAGAGTTTTCGTTAGAGTTCTAGTTTAGTTTAGTTTTAGTTATGAGTTTAGAGCTTTACCTTAGAGTCTGAGCTTAGAGTTTTAGTTAGAGTTGAAGTTTAGTTTAGTTATAGTTAAGAATTTAGAGTTTTAGCTTAGAGTTTTAGCATAGAATTTTAGTTAGAGTTGAAGTTTAGTTTAGTTTCAGTTAAGAATTTAGAGTTTTAGCTTAGAGTCATAGCTTAGAGTTTTAGTTAAAGTTGTAGTTTAGTTAAGTTTTAGTTAAGAGTTTAGTGTTTTAGCCTAGAGTCTTAGCTTAGAGCTTTAGTTAGAGTTGAAGTTTAGTTTAGTTATAGTTAAGAGTTTAGAGTTTTTTAGCTTAGAGTTTTTGTTAGAGTTTTAGTTTAGTTTATTTTTAGTTAAGAGTTTAGAGTTTTACCTTAGAGTCTTATCTTAGAGTTTAGTTAGAGTTCTAGTTTAGTTTAGTTATAGTTAAGAGTTTAGAGTTTTAGCTTAGAGTCACAGCTTAGAGTTTTAGTTAGAGTTGAAGTTTAGTTTAGTTTTACTTTATAGTTTTACCTTATAGTCTTAGCTTACAGCTTTAGTTAGAGTTGAAGTTTAGTTTAGTTTTACTTAAGAGTTTAGAGTTTTAGCCTAGAGTTTTAGCTTAGAGTTTTAGTTAGAGTTCAAGTTTAGTTAAGTTTTAGTTAAGAGTTTAGAGCTTTAGCTTAGAGTCATAGCTTAGAGTTTTTGTTAGAGTTTTTGTTTAAGTTATAGTTTCGTTTAGTTTTATTTAAGAGTTTATAGTTTTAACGTAGAGTCTTATCTTAGAATTTTATTTAGAGTTGAAGTTTGTTTTAGTTATAGTTAAGAGTTTAGAGTTTTTAGCTTAGAGTCTTAGCTTAGAGTTTTTGTTAGAGTTCTAGCTTAGTTAAAGTTAAGAGTTTAGAGTTTTAGCCTAGAGTATTAGCTTAGAGTTTTACTTTAGAGTTCTAGTTTAGTTTAGTTTTAGTTAAGAGTTTAGAGTTTTACCTTAGAGTCTTAGCTTAGAGTTTTTATTAGAGTTCTAGTTTAGTTTAGTTTTAGTTTTAGTTTTATTTAAGAGTTTAGATTTCTAGCTTAGAGTCTTAGCCTAGAGTTTTAGTTAGAGTTGAAGTTTAGTTTAGTAATAGTTAAGAGTTTAGAGTTTTAGCTTAGAGTCTTAGCTTATAGTATTAATTAGAGTTGAAGTTTAGTTTAGTTACAGTTAAGAGTTTAGAGTTTTTAGCTTAGATTCTTAGCTTAGAATTTTTGTTAGAGTTCAAGTTTACTCTAGTTATAGTTAAGAATTTAGAGTTTTACCTTAGAGTCTTAGCTTATAGTTTTAGTTAGAGTTGAAGTTTAGTTTAGTTATAGTTAAGAGTTTAGAGTTTTTAGCTTAGAGTCTTAGCTTAGAGTTTTTGTTAGAGTTCTAGTTTATTTATAGTTAAGAGTTTGGAGATTTACCTTAGAGTCTAAGCTTAGGGTTTTAGTTAGAGTTGAATTGTACTTTAGTTTTAGTTAAGAGTTTCGAGTTTTAGCTTTGAGTCTTTGCTTAGAGTTTTTGTTAGAGTTCTAGTTTAGTTTAGTTTTAGTTAAGAGTTTAGAGTTTTCAGCTTAGAGTCTTAGCTTAGAGTTTTATTTAGAGTTGAAGTTTAGTAATAGTTAAGAGTTTAGAGTTTTAGCCTTGAGTCTTAGCTTAAAGTTCTAGTTGGAGTTCTAGTTTAGTTTAGTTTTAGTTAAGAGTTTAGAGTTTTACCTTAGAGTCTTAGCTTAGAGTTTTAGTTAGAGTTGAAGTTTAGTTTAGTTTAATTTAAGAATTTAGAGATTTACCTTTGAGGCATAGCTTAGAGTTTTAGTTAAAGTTGTAGTTTAGTTAAGTTTTAGTTAAGAGTTTTGAGTTTTAGCCTAGAGTCTTAGCTTAGAGCTTTAGTTAGAGTTGAAGTTTAGTTTAGCTATAGTTAAGAGTTTAGAGTTTTTTAGCTTATAGTTTTTGTTAGAGTTTTAGTTTAGTTTAGTTTTAGTTAAGAGTTTAGAGTTTTACCTTAGAGTCTTAGCTTAGAGTTTAGTTAGAGTTCTAGTTTAGTTTAGTTATAGTTAAGAGTTTAGAGTTTTAGCTTAGAGTCATAGCTTAGAGTTTTAGTTAGAGTTTAAGTTTAGTTTAGTTTTACTATATAGTTTTAGCTTAGAGTCTTAGCTTAGAGTTTTTGTTAGAGTTGAAGTTTAGTTTAGTTATACTTAATTGTTTAGATTATGAGCCGCGTGTCTTGGCTTATTTTTTATGTTAGAGTTCTAGTTTAGTTTAGTTTTAGTTAAGAGTTTAGAGCTATATCTTATATTTATCGCTGAGAGTTTTAGTTAGAGTTTTTGTTGAAGTTCTAGTTTGGTTTAGTTTTAGTTAAGAGTTTATAGTTTTAACTTAGAGTCTTAGCTTAGAATTTTATTTAGAGTTGAAGTTTTTTTTATTTATAGTTAAGAGTTTAGAGTTTTTAGCTTAGAGTCTTAGCTTAGAGTTTTTGTTAGAGTTCTAGCTTAGTTAAAGTTAAGAGTTTAGAGTTTTAGCCTAGAGTATTAGCTTAGAGTTTTACTTGAGAGTTCTAGTTTAGTTTATTTTCAGTTAAGAGTTTAGAGTTTTACCTTAGAGTCATAGCTTAGAGTTTTAGTTAAAGTTGTAGTTTAGTTAAGTTTTAGTTAAGAGTTTAGAGTTTTAGCCTAGAGTCTTAGCTTAGAGCTTTAGTTAGAGTTGAAGTTTAGTTTAGTTATAGTTAAGAGTTTAGAGTTTTTAGCTTAGAGTTTTGTTAGAGTTCTAGTTTAGTTTATTTTAATTAAGAGTTTAAAGTTTTACCTTAGATTTTTAGCTTAGAGTTTAGTTAGAGTTCTAGTTTAGTTTAGTTATAGTTAAGAGTTTAGAGTTTTAGCTTAGAGTCATACCTTAGAGTCTTAGTTAGATTTGAAGTTTAGTTTAGTTTAGTTCTACTATATAGTTTTAGCTTAGAGTCTTAGCTTAGAGTTTTATTTAGAGTTGATGTTTAGTTTAGTTATACTTAAGAGTTTAGAGTTTTAGCCTAGAGTCTTAACTTAGAGTTTTAGTTAGAGTTCTAGTTAAGTTTAGTTTTAGTTAAGAGTTTAGAGTTTTAGTCTAGAGTATTAGCTTAGAGTTTTTGTTAGAGTTTTTGTTGAAGTTCTAGTTTCGTTTAGTTTTAGTTAAGAGTTTATAGTTTTACCTTAGAGTCTTAGCTTAGAATTTTATTTAGAGTTGAAGTTTAGTTTTAGTTATCAGTTAAGAGTTTAGAGTTTTTAGCTTAGAGTCTTAGCTTAGAGTTTTAGTTAGAGTTCTAGCTTAGTTAAGTTTTAGTTAAGAGTTTAGAGTTTTAGCCTAGAGTATTAGCTTAGAGTTTTAGTTTAGAGTTCTAGTTTAGTTTATTTTCAGTTAAGAGTTTAGAGTTTTTAACTTAGAGTTTTAGTTATAGATCTATTTTAGTTTAGTTTTAGTCAAGAGTTTAAACTTTTACCTTAGAGTCTTAGCTTAGAGTTCAGTTAGAGTTCTAGTTTAGATTATTTATATTTAAGAGTTTAGACTTTTAGATTATAGTCATACCTTAGAGTCTTAGTTAGATTTGAAGTTTAGTTTAGTTTTACTATATAGTTTTATCTTAGAATCTTAGCTTAGATATTTATTTAGAGTTGAAGTTTAGTTTAGTTATAGTTAAGAGTTTAGAGTTTTAGCCTAGAGTCTTAGCTTAGAGTTTTAATTATAGTTCTAGTTTAGTTTAGTTTTAGTTAAGAGTTTAGAGTTTTAGCCGAAAGTCTTAGCTTAGAGTTTTTGTTAGAGTTTTTGTTGAAGTTCTAGTTTCGTTTAGTTTTAGTTAAGAGTTTATAGTTTTAACTTAGAGTATTAGCTTAGAATTTTATTTAGATTTGTAGTTTGTTTTATTTATATTTAATAGTTTATAGTTTTTATATTAGAGTCTTAGCTTAGAGTTTTTGTTAGAGTTCTAGCTTAGTTAAAGTTAAGAGTTTAGAGGTTTAGCCTAGAGTATTAGCTTAGAGTTTTAGTTTAGAGTTCTAGTTTAGTTTATTTTCAGTTAAGAGTTTAGAGTTTTACCTTAGAGTCTTAGCTTAGAGTTTTTTTTAGAGTTCTAGTTTAGTTTAGTTTTAGTTTTAGTTAAGAGTTTATAGTTTTACCTTAGAGTCTTAGCTTAGAGTTTTAGTTAGAGTTGAAGTTTAGTTTAGTTATATTTAAGAGTTTAGAGTTTTTAGCTTAGAGTCTTAGCTTAGAGTTTTTGTTAGAGTTCTAGTTTAGTTATACATAAGAGTTTGGAGATTTACCTTAGAGTCTAAGATTAGGGTTTTATTTAGAGTTGAATTGTACTTTAGTTTTAGTTAAGAGTTTCGAGTTTTAGCTTTGAGTCTTAGCTTAGAGTTTTTGTGAGAGTTTTAGTATAGTTTAGTTTTAGTTAAGATTTTAGAGTTTTAAGCTTAGAGTCTTAGCTTAGAATTTTAGTTAGAGTTGAAGTTTAGTAATAGTTAAGAGTTTAGAGTTTTAGCCTAGAGTCTTAGCTTAGAGTTCTAGTTTAGTTTTAGTTAAGAGTCTAGAGTTTTACCTTAGAGTCTTAGCTTAGAGTTTTAGTTAGAGTTGAAGTTTACTTTAGTTTCAGTTAAGAATTTAGAGTTTTACCTTTGAGGCATAGCTTAGAGTTTTAGTTAAAGTTTTAGTTTAGTTAAGTTTTAGTTAAGAGTTTTGAGTTTTAGCCTAGAGTCTTAGCTTAGAGCTTTAGTTAGAGTTGAAGTTTATTTTAGTTATAGTTAAGAGTTTAGAGTTTCTTAGATTAGAGTTTTGTTAGATTTCTATTTTAGTTTAGTTTTAGTTAAGAGTTTAGAGTTTTACCTTAGAGTCTTAGCTTAGATTTTAGTTAGAGGTCTAGTTTAGTTTAGTTATAGTTAAGAGTTTAGAGTTTTATCTTAGAGTCATAGTTTAGAGTTTTAGTTAGAGTTGAAGTTTAGTTTAGTTTAGTTTTACTTTATAGTTTTAGCTTAGAGTCTTAGCTTAGATTTTTATTTAGAGTTGAAGTTTAGTTTAGTTATACTTAAGATTTTATAGTTTTATCCTAGAGTCTTAGCTTAGAGTTTTAGTTAGAGTTCTAGTTTAGTTCAGTTTTAGTTAAGAGTTTAGAGTTTTAGCCTAGAGTCTTAGCTTAGAGTTTTTGTTAGAGTTTTTGTTGAAGTTCTAGTTTCGTTTAGTTTTAGTTAAGAGTTTATAGTTTTACCTTAGAGTCTTAGCTTAGAATTTTATTTAGAGTTGAATTTTGTTTTAGTTATATTTAAGAGTTTAGAGTTTTTAGATTAGAGTCTTAGCTTAGAGTTTTTGTTAGAGTTCTAGCTTAGTTAAGGTTAAGAGTTTAGAGTTTTAGCCTAGAGTATTAGCTTAGAGTTTTAGTTGAGAGTTCTAGTTTAGTTTATTTTCAGTTAAGAGTTTAGAGTTTTACCTTAGAGTCTTAGCTTAGAGTTTTTTTTAGAGTTCTAGTTTAGTTTAGTTTTAGTTTTAGTTAAGAGTTTTACCTTAGAGTCTTAGCTTAGAGTTTTAGTTAGAGTTGAAGTTTAGTTTAGTAATTGTTAAGAGTTTGGAGTTTTATCTTAGAGTCTTAGCTTAGAGTATTAGTTAGAGTTGAATTTTAGTTTAGTTATAGTTAAGAGTTAGAGTTTTTAGCTTAGATTCATAGCTTAGAGTTTTAGTTAGAGTTGAAGTTCAGTTTAGTTATAGTTAAGAGTTTAGAGTTTTAGCTTAGAGTCTTAGCTTAGAGTTTTTGTTAAAGTTCTAGTTTAGTTTAGTTAAGAGTTTAGAGTTTTACCTTAGAGTCTTAGCTTAGAGTTTTAGTTAGAGTGTAAGTTTAGTTTAGCTAAAGTTAAGAATTTAGAGTTTTAGCTTAGAGTCATAGCTTAGAGTTTTAGTTAGAGTTCTAGTTTAGTTATACCTAAGAGTTTGGAGATTTACCTTAGAGTCTAAGCTTAGAGTTTTAGTTAGAGTTGAATTTTACTTTAGTTTTAGTTAAGAGTTTCGAGTTTTAGTTTAGAGTCTTAGCTTAGAGTTTTTGTGAGAGTTTTAGTATAGTTTAGTTTTAGTTAAGAGTTTAGAGTTTTCAGCTTAGAGTCTTAGCTTAGAGTTTTAGTTAGAGTTGAAGTTTAGTAATAGTTAAGAGTTTAGAGTTTTAGCCTTGAGTCTTAGCTTAAAGTTCTAGTTGGAGTTCTAGTTTAGTTTAGTTTTAGTTAAGAGTTTAGAGTTTTACCTTAGAGTCTTAGCTTAGAGTTTTAGTTAGAGTTGAAGTTTAGTTTAGCTATAGTTAAGAATTTAGAGTTTTAGCTTTGAGTCATAGCTTAGAGTTTTGAGTTAAGAGTTTAGTTAAGAGTTTGAGTTACTTGAGTTTATTTAGTTAGTTAAGAGTTCAGAGTTTTAGCCTAGAGTCGTGGCTTAGAGTTTTTGTTAGACTTGTAGTTTAGTTTAGTTTCAGTTAAGAATTTAGACTTTTACCTTAGAGGCTTAGAATAGAGTTTAGTTATAGTTCTAGTTTAGTTTAGTTATATTTAAGAGTTTGGAGTTTTAGTTTAGACTAGTAGCTTAGAGTTTTAGTTATAGTTGAAGTTTAGTTTAGTTTTACTTTTTAGTTTTAGCCTAGAGTCTTAGCTTAGAGTTTTAGTTAGAGTTTAAGTTTAGTTTAGTTATAGTTAAGAGTTTAGAATTTTAGCTTAGAGTCTTAGCTTAGAGTTTTCGTTAGAGTTCTAGTTTAGTTCAGTTTTATTTAAGAGTTTTACCTTAGAGTCTTAGCTTAGAGTTTTAGTTAGAGTTGAAGTTTAGTTTAGATATAGTTAAGAGTTTAGAGTTTTAGCATAGAGTCTTATCTTAGAGTTTTCGTTGGAGTTATAGTTTAGTTTAGTTTTTGTTAAGAATTTTATCCTAGAGTCTTAGCTTAGAGTTTAGTTGTAGTTGAAGTTCAGTTATATTTAAGAGTTTAGAGTTTTAATTTAGAGTCTTAGCTTAGAGTTTTAGTTAGAGTTGAATTTCAGTTTAGTTATAGTTAAGAGTTTAGAGTTTTTAGCTTAGAGTCTTAGCTTAGATTTTTTGATAGAGTTGAAGTTTAGTTTAGTTTTAGTTAAGAGTTTGGAGTTTTAACTTAGAGTTTTAGCCAGAGTTTTAGTTAGAGTTGAATTTTATTTTAGTTATAGTTAAGATTTTAGAGTTTTAGCTTAAAGTCTTAGCTTAGAGTTTTAGTTAGAGTTCTAGTTTAGTGTAGTTTTAGTTAAGAGTTCTAGCTTAGAGTTTTACCCTAGATTCTTAGCTTAGAGTTCAATTAGAGTTGAAGTTTAGTTATAGTTAAGAGTTTAAAGTTTTAGTTTAGAGTCTTAGCTTAGAGTTTTAGTTCGAGTTGAAGTTTAGTTTAGTTATAGTTAAGAGTTTAGAGTTTTTAGCTTAGAGTCTTACCTTAGAGTTTTTGATAGAGTTGAAGTTTAGTTTAGTTTTAGTTAAGAGTTTTACCTTAGAGTTTTAGATTAGAGTTTTAGTTAGAGTTCTAGTTTAGTTTAGTTTTAGTTAAGATTTTAGAGTTTTACCTTGAAGTCTTAGCTTAGAGTTTTAGTTAGAGTTGAAGTTTAGTTTAGTTTTAGATTAGATTTTAGACTTTTACCTTAGAGTCTTAGCTTATATTCTTATTTAGAGTTCAAGTTTATTTGAGTTATAGTTAATAGCTTAGAGTTTTAGCCTAGAGGTTTAGCTTAGACTTTTATTTTGAGTTGAAGTTTAGTTATATTTAAGCGTTTAGAGTTTTACCTTAGAGTCTTAGCTTAGAGTTTTATTTAGAGTTCTAGTTTAGTTTATTTTTAGTTAAGAGTTTAGAGTTTTAGCTTAGAATCTTAGCTTAGTGTTTTAGTTAGAGTTCTAGTTTAGTTTTGTTTTAGTTAAGAGTTTAGAGTTTTACCTTAGAGTCTCTGCTTAGTGTTTTAGTTAGAGTAGAAGTTTATTTTAGTAATAGTTAAGAGTTTAGAGTTTTAGCTTAGAGTCTTAGCTTAGAGCTTTAGTTAGAGTTCAAGTTTATTTTAGTTTTAGTTAAGAGTTTTAACTTTGAGTTTTAGCCTAGATTCCTGGCTCAGAGTTTTAAGAGTTTGGAGTTTTAGCTTAGAGTCATGGCTTATAATCTTAGTTAGAGTTCTTATTTCGTTTAGTTTTATTTAAGAGTTTTAGCTAAGAGTTTTAGACTAGAGTCCTAGCTTAGAGTTTTAGTTAGAGTTGAAGTTTAATTTATTTAAAGTTAAGAGTTTAGAGTCTTATCTTAGAATTTTAGAGTAGAGTTTCGGTTAGAGTTATAGTTTAGTTTAGTTTTACTTCAGAGTTTTAGCTTAGAGTTTTAGCCTAGAATCTTAGCTTATAGATTTAGTTAGAGTTGAAGTTTAGTTTAGTTATAGTTAAGAGTTTAGTTTTAGAGTTTTAGCTTACAGTTATAGCTTATAGCGAGTCTTTGCTAGAGTTCTAGTTTAGTTTAGTTAAGAGTTTTAGCTTAAAGTCTTGGCTTAGAGTTTTAGTTAGAGTTGAAGTTTAGTTTAGTTATAGTTAACAGTTTAGAGTTTTAGCTTAGAGTCTTATCTTAGAGTTTTGGTTAAAGTTCTGGTTTATTTTAGTTATAGTTAAGAGTTTAGAGTTTTAGCTTAGAGTCATAGCTTAGAGTTTAGTTAGAGTTGAAGTTTAGTTTAGTTTAGTTTTACTTTATAGTTTTAGCCTAGAGTCTTAGCTTAGAGATTTAGTTTGAGCTGAAGTTTAGTTTAGTCATAGTTAAGAGAGTAGAGTTTAGAGTCTTAGCTTGGAGTTTTAGTTAGATTTCTAGTTTATTTTTACTTAAGAGTTTTAGCTTAGAGTTCTAGCCTAGAGTCAAGGAGGGGGAAAATAGATATTGATTACGACACTAAACTAACATAACCACAAAATTCCACATTATTACTTAGAAATACCAAAACCATAGGTTAGATTAGGATAGGTTAGAGGTTAGGTTTCTCCACGTTTAAGTTAGGTTAGGTAAGGTTAGCTTATCATGAGTTCTTATGATAAGCTAACTTAACCTAACTTAAACGTGGAGAAACCTAACCTCCATCTTAACCTAACCTAATCTAACCTATGGTTTTGGTATTTCTAAGTAATAATGTGGAATTTTGTGGTTATGTTAGTTTAGTATTGTCATCAATATCTATTGTCCCCATCCTCGACTCTAGGCTAAAACTCTAAGCTACAACTCTTAGGTAAAAATAAACTAGAACTCAAACTAAAACTCTACACTAAGACTCTAAGCTAAAACTCTAAACTCTAATCTCTTAACTATGACTAAACTAAAATTCAACTCTAACTAAATCTCTAAGCTAAGACTCTAGGCTAAAACTCTAAACTAAAACTCATAACTAAAACTAAACTAAACTAGAACTCTAACCAAAACTCTAAGATAAGACTCTAAGCAAAAACTCTAAACTCTTAACTATAACTAAACTAAACTTTAACTCTAACTAAACTCTAAGCTAAAACTCTTAACTAAACTAAACTAGAACTCTAGCTAAAACTCTAAGCTATGACTCTAAGCTAAAACTATTAACTCGTGACTATAAATAAACTAAAATTCAACTCTAACTGAAACTCTAAGCTAGGAATCTAGGCTAAAACTCTAAGCTAAAACTCTTAACTAAAACTAAACTAAACTTCAACTTTAACTAAAACAAAAAATCTAAGCTAAGACTATAAGCTAAAACTCTAAAACTCAAAACTCTTAACTATAACTAAACTAAACTTTAACTGTAACTAAATCTCTAAGCTAAGATTCTAGGCTAAAACTCTAAGCTAAAACTCTGAACTAAAACTAAACTAAACTATAACTCTAACTAAAACTCTAAGCTAAGACTCTAAGCTAAAACTATAACTAAGACTCTAAGGTTAAACTTTAAACTCTTAACTAAAACTAGACTAAACTAGAACTCTAACTAAAACTCTAAGCTAAGACTCTAAGGTAATAATCTAAAGTCTTAACTAAAAACTAAACTAAACTAAAATTCTAGCTAAAACTCTAAGCTAAAACTCTAAGATAAAACTCTAAACTCTTAACTGTAACTATACTAAACTAGAACTCTAACCAAAACTCTAAGATAACACTCTAAGGTAAAACTATAAACTCTTAACTAAAACTAAACTGAACTAGAACTCTAACCAAAACTCTAAGCCAAGACTTCAAGCTAAAACTCTAAACTCTAAACTAAAACTAAACTAAACTTGAACTCTAACTAGAACTCTAACTAAAACTCTAAGCTAAAACTCTAAACTCTTTACTATAACTAAAATAGACTTCAACTCTAACTAAAACTCTAAGCTAAGACTCTAAACTCTTAAATATAACTAAACTTCAACTCTAACTAAACTCTAAGCTAAGACTCTAAGGTAAAACTCTAAACTCTTAACTAAAACTAAACTAAACTAGAACTTCAACTAAAACTCTAAGCTAAGACTAAAACTCTAAGGTAAGACTCCAAGATAAAACTCTAAACACTTAACTAAAACTAAACTAAACTAGAACTCTAAGTAAAACTCCAAGCTAAGACACTAAGCTAAAACTCTAAACTCTTAACTATAACGAAACTAAACGTCAACTCTAACTAAAACTCTAGACTAAAACTCTAAGGTAAAACTCTGAACTCTTAACTAAAACTAAACTAAACTTCAGCTCTATCAAAAACTCTAAGCTAAGACTCTAAGCTATAAAATCTAATCTGTTTACTATAACTAAACTAAACTTCAACTATAACTAAAACTCTAAGTTAAGACTCTAAACTCTTAAATATAACTAAACTTCAACTCTAACTAAACTCTAAGCTAAGACTCAAAGGTAAAACTCTAAACTCTTAACTAAAACTAAACTAAACTAGAACTCTAACTAAAACTCTAAGCTAAGACTCTAAGGTAAAACTCTAAACTCTTAACTAAAACAAAACTAAACTAGAACTCTAACTAAAACTCTAAGCTAAGACTCTAAGGTAAAACTCTAAACTAAAACTAAACTAAACTAGAACTCTAACTAAAACTCTAAGCTCAGACTCCAAGCTAACACTCTAAACTCTTAACTAAAACTAAACTAATCTAGAACTCTAAGTAAAACTCTAAGCTAAGACTTCAAGCTAAAACTCTAAACTCTTAACTATAACTAAACAAAATTTCAACTCTAACTAAAACTTTAGGCTAAAACTATAATGTAAAACTCTAAACACTTAGCTAAAACTAAACTAAACTTCAACTCTATCAAAAACTCTGAGCTATGACTCTAAGCTAAAAACTCAAAACTCTTAACTATAACTAAACTTCAACTCTAACTAAACTCTAAGCTAAGACTCTAAACTAAAACTCTAAAATCTTAACTAAAACTAAACTAAACTAGAACTCTAACTAAAACTCTAAGCTAAGGCTCTAAGGTAAAACTCTAAACTAAAACTAAACTAAACTAGAACTCTAACTAAAACTCTAAGCTCAGACTCCAAGCTAACACTCTAAACTCAATACTATAACTAAACTATCCTTCAACTCTAACCAAAACTCTAGGCTAAAACTCAAAGGTAAAACTCTAAACACTTAGCTAAAACTAAACTAAACTTCAACTCTATCAAAAACTTTAAGCTAAGACTCTAAGCTAAAAACTCAAAACTCTTAACTATAACTAAACTAAACTTCAACTCTAACTAAAACTCTAAGCTAAGATTCTAAACAAAAACTCTAAAATCTTAACTATAACTAAACTTCAACTCCAACTAAACTCTAAGCTAAGAGTCTATAATAAAATTCTTAAATAAAACTAAACTAAACTAGAACTCCAAGTAAAACTCTAAGCTAAGACTCTAGGCTAAAACTCTAAACTCTTAACTATATCTAAACTAAACTTCAACTCTAACTAAAACTCTAAGCTAAGACTCTAAGGTAAAACTCTAAATTAAAATTAAAATAAACCAGAACTCTAACAAAAACTCTAAGCTAAGACTCTAAGCTAAAACTCTAAACTCTTAACTATAACTAAACTAAACTTCAACTCTAACTGAAACTCTAAGCTAGGATTCTCGGCTAAAACTCTAAGCTAAAACTCTTAACTAAAGCTAAACTAAACTACAACTTTAACTAAAACTCTAAGCTAAAACTCTTAACTAAAACTAAACTGAACTACAACTTTAACTAAAACTCTAAGCTAAGAATATAAGATAAAACTCTAAAACTCTAAACTCTTAAGTATAGCTAAACTAAACTTCAACTCTAACTAAATCTCTAAGCTAAGATTCTAGGCTAAAACTCTAAGCTAAAACTCTGAAGTAAAACTAAACTAAACTATAACTCTAACTAAAACTCTAAGCTAAGACTCTAAGCTAAAACTATAAACTCTTACCTATAACTAAACTTCACTTCAACTCTAACTAAAACTCTAAGCTAGGACTCTAGGCTAAAACTCTAAGCTAAAACTCATAATTAAAGTAAACTACAACTCTAACTAAAACTCTAAGCTATGATTCTAAGCTAAAACTCTAAACTCTTATCTATAACCAAACTAAAATTCAACTCTAACTAAAACTTCAAGCTAGGAATCTAGGCTAAAACTCTAAGTTAAAACTCTTAACTAAAACTAAACTAAACTTGAACTCTAACTAAAGCTCTAAGCTAAGACTCTAAGCTAAAACTCTAAACTCTTAACTTTTACTAATCTAAACTTCAACTCTAACTAAAACTTCAAGCTATGAATCTAGGCTAAAACTCTAAGTTAAAACTCTTAACTAAAACTAAACTAAACTTGAACTCTAACTAAAGCTCTAAGCTAAAACTCTAAGCTAAAACTCTAAACTCTTAACTAAAACTAATCTAAACTAGAACTCTAACTAAAACTCTAAGATATGACTCTAAGCTAAAACTCTAAACTCTTAACTAAAACTAAACTAAACTAGACCTCTAAAAAAACTCTAAGCTAAGACTCTAAGTTAAAACTTTAAAATATTAACTAAAACTGAACTAAACTTGAACTCTAACTAAAACCCTAAGCTATGACTCCAAGCTAAAACTCTGAACTCTTAACTATAACTAAACTTCAACTCTAACTAAACTCTAAGCTAAGACTGTAGGCTAAAACTCTAAGCTCTTAACTAAAAATAAACTAAACTAGAATTCTAACTAAAACTCTAAGCTAAGACTCTGAGGTAAAACTCTAAAATCTTAACTAAAACAAAACTAAACTAGAACTCTAACTAAAACTCTAAGCTAAGACTCCAAGCTAAAACTCTAAACTCTTAACTAAAACTAAACTAAACTAGAACTCTAAGTAAAACTCTAAGCTAAGAGTCTAAGCTAAAACTCTAAACTCTTAACTAGAACTAAACTAAACGTCAACTCCATCTAAAACTCTAGACTAAAACCCAAAGGTAAAACTCTAAACTCTTAACTAAAACTAAACTAAACTTCAACTCTATCAAAAACTCTAAGCTAAGACTCTAAGCTAAAAACTCTAAACTCTTTACTATAACTAAACTAAACTTCAACTCTAACTAAAACTCTAAGCTAAGACTCTAAACTAAAACTCTAAACTCTTAACTATAACTAAACTTCAACTCTAATTAAACTCTAAGCTAATACTCTAAGGTAAAACTCTAAACTCTTAACTAAACTAAACTATAACTCTAACTAAAACTATAAGCTCTTACTATAAGGTAAAACACTCAAATTTTAACTAAACCTAAACTAAACTAGTAGTTTAGCCAAAACTCTAATCTATTACTCCAAGGTAAAACTCTAAACTCAAACTAAACTAAACTAGAACTCTAACAAAAACTCTAAGCTAAGACTCCAAGCTAAAACTCCAAACTCTTAACTAAAACTAAACTAAACTTCAGCTCTAACTAAAACTCTAAGCTAAGACTCCAAGCTAAAACTCCAAACTCTTAACTAAAACTAAACTAAACTAGAACTCTAAGTAAAACTCTAAGCTAAGACTTTAAGCTAAAACTCTAAAATCTTAACTAAAACTAAACTAAACTTCAACTCTAACTAAACTCTAGGCTAAAACTCTAAGGTAAAACTCTAAACTCTTAACTAAAACTAAACTAAACTTCAACTCTAACAAAAACTCTAAGCTATGACTATAAGCTGAAAACTCAAAACTCTTAACTATAACTAAACTAAACTTCATCTCTAACTAAAACACTAAGCTAAGACTCTAAACTAAAACTCTAAACTCTTAACTATAACTAAACTTCAACTATAACTAAACTCTAAGCTAAGACTCTTGGCTAAAACTCTAAACTCTTAACTGTATCTAAACTGAACTTCAACTCTAACTAAAACTCTAAGCTAAGACTCTAAGGTAAAACTCAAAACTAAAACTAAACTAAACAAGAAATCTAACAAAAACTCTAAGCTATGACTCTAGGATAAAACTCTAAACTCTAAACTAAAACTAAACTAAACTTTAACTAACTAAAACACTAAGCTAAAACTCTAAGCTAAAACTATACAGTAAAACCAAACTAAACTAAACTTCAACACTAACTAAACTCCAAGCTATGACTCTAAGCTTAAACTCTAAACTTTTAACTATACATAAAATAAACAAGAACTCTAACAACAACTCTAAGCTAGGAGTCTAGGCTAAAACTCTAAATTCTTGACTAAAACTAAACTAAAATTCAACTCTATCAAAAACTCTAAGCTAAGACTCGAAGGTAAAACTCTGAACTCTTAACTATAACTAAACTTCAACTGTAACTAAACTCGAAGCTAAGACTTTAAGGTAAAACTCTAAACTCTTAACTAAAACTAAACTAAACTAGAACTCTAACTAAAACTCTAAGCTAAGACTCCAAGATAAAACTCTAAACTCTTAACTAAAACTAAACTAAACTAGAATTCTAACTAAAACTCTAAGCTAAGACTCTAAGGTAAAACTCTAAACACAAAACTAAAACTTAACTAAACTATACCTATAACTAAAACTCTAAGCTATGACTCTAAGGTAAAACTTCAAACTCTAAACTAAAATTAAACTAAACTAGAACTCTAACAAAAACTCTAAGATAAGACTCCAAGCTAAAACTCCAACTAAAAATAAACTAAACTAGAACTCTAAGTAAAACTCTAAGCTAAGACTATAAGCTAAAACTCTAAAATCTTAACTAAAACTAAACTAAACTACAACTCTAACTAAAACTCTAAGCTAAGACTCTAAACTAAAACTCTAAAATCTTAACTATAACTAAACTTCAACTCTAACTAAACTCTAAGCTAAGACTCTAGGCTAAAACTCTTAACTAAAACTAAACTAAATTAGAAATCTAACTAAAACTCTAAGCTAAGACTCTAGGCTAAAACTTTAAACTCTTAACTATAACTAAACTAAACTTCAACTCTAAATAAAACTCTAAGGTAAAAATATAAACTAAAACTAAACTAGAATTCTAACTAAAACTCTAAGATAAGACTCTAGGCTAAAACTCTAAACTATTAAGTATAACTAAACTAAACTTCAACTCTAACTAAAACTCTAGGCTAAAAATCCAAGGTAAAACTCTAAACTCTTAATTAAAACTAAACTAAACTTCAACTCTATCAAAAACTCTAAGCTAAGACTCTAAGCTAAAAACTCTAAACTGTTAACTATAAATAAACTAAACTTCAACTCCAACTAAAACTCTAAGCTAAGACCCTAAACTAAAACTCTAAACTCTTAAATATAATTAAACTTCAACTATAACTAAACTATAAGCTAATACTCTATTATAAAACTCTTAACTATATATAAACTATCCTTCCATTCTAACTAAAACTCTAAGCTAAGACTCTAAGGTAAAACTCTAAACTAAAACTAAACTAAACTAGAACTCAATCAAAAACTCTAAGCTAAGGATCTAAGCTAAAATTCTAAACTCTTAACTATAACTAAACTAAACTAGAACTCTAACTAAACTCTAAGCTAAGACTCTAAGCTAAAAACTCTAAACTCTTAACTATAACTAAACTAAACTTCAACTCTAACTAAAACTCTAAGCTAAGACTCTAAGGTAAAACTCTAAACTCTTAACTAAAACTAAACTAAACTAGAACTCTAACTAAAACTCTAAGCTAAGACTCCATGCTAAAACTCTAAACTCTTAACTATTACTAAACTAAACTTCAACTATAAATAAAAATATAGGATAAGAATCTAATAAAAAACAACAAAATATTAAATAAAAATAAAATAATCTATATCTACAACAAAAACTCTAATCTATGAATCTAAGCTAAAAACTCTAAACTCTTAACTAAAACTAAACTAAACTAGAACTCTAACAAAAACTCTAATCTAAGATTCTAAGCTAAAACTCTAGACTCTTAACTAAAACTAAAGTAAACTTCAACTTTAACTAAAACTCTAAGCTAAGACTCTAAGGTAAAACTCCAAAGTCTTAACTATAACTAAACTAAAACTCGAACAAGAACTATAAATTAAGACTCTAAGCTGAAAACTCTAAATTATTTAATAAAAATAAACTAAACTCCAACTCTAACTAATACTCTAAGCTAAGAATCTAGGGTAAAACTCTAAACTCTTAAATAAAACTAAACTAAACTACAACTTTAACTAAAACTCTAAGCTATGACTCTATGCTAAAACTCTAAATTCTTAACTTTAACTAAACTAAACTTCAACTCTAACTAAAACTCTAAGCTAAGACTCTAAGGTAAAACTCTAAACTAAAACTAAACTAGAACTCTAACTAAAACTCTAAGCTAAGACTCCATGCTAAAACTCTAAACTCTTAACTATGACTAAACTAAACTTCAACTATAATTAAAACTCTAAGCTAAGATTCTTAGCTAAAACTCTAAACTCTTAAATAAAACTAAACTAAACTAGAACTCTAATAAAAACTCTAAGCTATGACTTTAAGCTAAAAACTCTAAACTCTTAACTATAACTAAACTAAACTTCAACTCTAACTAAAACTCTAAGCTAAGACTCTGAGGTAAAACTCTGAACTCTTAACTAAAACTAAACTAAACTAGAACTCTAAACTAAAACTCTAAGCTAAGACTCTAGGCCAAAACTCTAAACTCTTAACTATAACTAAACTAGAATTATAACAAAAAGCTCTAAGGTAAAACTCTAAGCTAAAAACTATAAACTCTTAACTATAATTAAACTAAACTTCAACTCTAACTAAAACTCTAAGCTAAGACTCTAAGGTAAAACTCTAAAGTCTTAACTAAAACTAAACTAAACTAGAACTTCAACAAAAACTCTAACAAAAACTCTCAGCTAAGACTCTAGGCTAAAACTCTAAACTCTTAACTAAAACTAAACTAAACTAGAACTCTAACTAAAACTCTAAGCTAAGACTCTAGGCTAAAAATCAAAACTCTTAACTATAACTAAACTAAAATTCAACTCTAACTAAAACTCTAAGCCTAGACTCTAAGCTAAAACTATAAAGTAAAACTAAACTAAACTAAACTTTAACTCTAACTAAAACTCTAAACTATGACTCTAAGCTAAAACTATAAACTCTTAACTATAACTAAACTAAACTAGAACTCTAACTAAACTCTAAGATAAGACTCCAAGGTAAAACTCTAAACTCTTAACTAAAACTAAACTAAACTAGAACTCTAACAAAAACTCTAAGATAAGACTCTAAGCTAAAAAACTATAAACTCTTAACTATCACTAAACTCAGCTTCAACTCTAACTAAAGCTCCAAGCTAAGATTCTAGGCTAAAACTCTAAACTCTCAACTAAAACTTAACTAAACTACAACTTTAATTAAGACTCTAAGCTATGACTCTAAGATAAAACTCTAAATTCTTAACTATGATTAAACTAAAATTCAACTCTAACTAAAACTCTAAGCTAAGACTCTAAGGTAAAACTCTAAACTCTTAACTGAAACTAAACTAAACTTCAACTCTAACTAAAACTCTAGGCTAAAACTCTAAGCTAAAACTCTAAACTCTTAACTATAACTAAACTAAGCTTTAATTCCAACTAAAACTCTAAGATAAGACTCCAAGGTAAAGCTATAAACTATTAACTAAAACTAAACTGAATTAGAAATGTAACAAAAACTCTAAGCTAAGACTCTAAGGTAAGACTTTAAATTCTTAAATAAAACTAAACTTAACTTCAACTCCAAATAAAACTAAGCTATGACTCTAGGCTAAAACTCTATGCTAATGGGTTAAAGAAAAACTGGAAAAATGTCTGATAATTTCTAAGTCTAAAAAATTCAGTCCGAAAAAGCTTAAAAAAAATTCAAAAACGGGAGGGAGGAAGGGAGGGGCTCGGGATTTTTTGGTGGCTCGGGGAGCCTTTGGTGGCCCGGGGGGCCTTTTGAGACTCGGGGGGCTTGGGGGACCTTTGGGGGACCGGGGGGCCTTTGGGGCCCTTTGGGGGCACTGGGGGAGGCCTTTGGAAGACGGGGGGGGGCTCTAGGGTTGGGGTAGGGGACCTTACAACACTGTTCAAATGGAACTTGTGTATTATAACGACCACAGAGTTTCGCCCCAAATCATCTTCTAAATCATCTTCTAAAATCATCTTCTAAAATGTCTCAAAGGGTCAAAGAAGCCATACTTAAAAATGGAATTTCCATCTCTTTAGAGCCCCGTATAATTCCTAGGAAACAAGTGATGTCATTTCTAATTCCCCTTTCGTAGATCAATAATTACCCTCGATTACGCAAATCAATTTCTCCGAAATTCTCTCCCCTCAAAAAAGGGGGACATTGAACCCATTAGACTCGATCGATAATCCTTGAATAAATTATAAACTGTCAGCGTTAGACTTAATTGTAGATGGCAGCAGAGGTGCCCCCCTGTGCCTCCTGATAGCTTCCTATTCACGCCTTCGTTTCTAGCTTGGGAATAGTTTGCATCGAATTTCCTTAGAAATAAAGGAGTAACCAGACCTGTGACAGGCCTGGCTGAATCAAAAGAGGTGACTGCCGTGAACAATTGTTTCCAGGTCTAACTTCTGTACATTATGTTGTCTTATTATTTCGTTCGGGATTCAGCCGCGTAAATTCAGTCTTAGTATATGTCTTATGCACCAGTAGTCGAACGAATGTTTTGGATACTTTTATTTGCCATGCTCTACACCAATTTTATATTGTGTTGCCAGGTTGGGCTATTTTCTGCCAATTGGGCTATTAAATTTTCAGTTTCGCGGAATATGTTACTAAAAATCCGCGGGGTACGTTTTTTGGCTACGATGCTTCAGATTTTGCTATTTTTTGGCTTGAAATTTCTTGAAACAAACTAAAATCCCGTTTGTTAAATATGCCTGATCATTTACCTTCTTTGGAGTCTTAGGCCACAACAATATAATGTATCTTGGATTGTCGATGCCCTCTTCTTATTAGTCGCCAAAACGAACCTTAACTTAAAACAAAATTCGAATAATAGTTAATGCACGTGACTTTGATAAATCTGTCTTCAATCAAACACTTTCTAAGGACTTGGCTGGAGCTACTGGCCTGTCTTCTAACACTTTATTTTGGTCTTTGTATTAGATTTAAGACAAAGGCTAGGATTAAGGATCTTTATAGTGAATAGTGCACAGAAACTTCCGATGGAACCAGGCACTGCAATCAGAAATGATTTTTTTTTTTATCTCGCTTCTACTCTGAGATTAAATAAAAAAAACAAGTTTTTTTAACTGAAAGTAAGGAACGACTTTAAAACTTAAAACGAACAGAAATTATTCCGTATATGAAAGAGGTTATCCCCTCCTCAATGCCTCGCTCTTTACGCTAAAGTTTTTTATTGTTTAAAAAAAATAGAGTTGTGAGAAAGTCAAACTTTAGCGTAAAGAGCTAGGCGTTGAAGAGGGGACAGCCCCTTTCATGTACGTAATAATTTCTGTTCGTTTCAAGTTTTAACGTCGTTCCTTACTTTAAGTTAAGAAAAACTTGTTTTTTTTTTATTTAATTTTTGAACGTTTTTGAATTAACGCAGGTTTTGATTTTGGCTCACCGCATATGAATAATTAAAACAAAATTTACATTTTAATTTTACTTTTATTTGGTTAAATGGCTTTCTCGAAACTTGTTTAATTTTATTTACGAACATTTTTATTAGTAATAAATATACGTAAATTACGAATTAACTTACGGAACGAACTTCTATATTAATAGATTTTTAATACGTATATTTGGGGGTTCGCCCCCTAGTCAATACGTTGCTCTTTAAGCTAAAGTTCGAATTTTGTTCATTAAAAATGACCCTTTAATCACAAAGGCCGTTAGTTAGAATAAATAGCTCTTATGAAAGTACTAAAAAATCTTTGGCTTAAAGAGCGAGGTATTGACTAGGGGGTGAACCCAATCATATACGTAATATTTTCTGTTCGTTTTAAGTTTTGATGTTGCTCCTTACTTTCAGCTGAAAAACTTGTTTTTATTATTTATGTTTTATTTTATAATAAACACGCATCCGTGATCTTTCTTCTGGCCAAAAAAAATGCAAAATTCCACATATTTGTAGATAGGTACTTGAAACCTCTACAGTAGGGTTCTCTTAAACGCTGAATATGATGGAGTGATTTTCATTGAGATTCTATAGCTTTTAGGGGGTCTTTCCCCCTTTTTTCTAAAATTAGCCAAATGTTCTCAGGCGCGTAACTTTTGATGATTAAGACTAAACTTGATGAGTAACACTAAGACTAAACGTATATATTTGAAATGAGCATTAAAATCTGATTCTTTGGATGTATCTCTTGGTATCAAAATTCCGTTTTTTAGAGTTTCAGTTACCATTGAGCCGGGTCGCTCCTTACTAACAGTTTGTTACCACGAACTGTTTGATGATTTGTAACATGAAGGAGTGTAAATCAGTTATTAATTGTTTTTAATCATGTCAATTTCAATGTTATACTTTTCATTTCAATCCGAAGCCGTTTTTCAGGTGTTTTAATTTAACTTTGAAAATACTTAAGCTAGTTTTCGCGGTACCGAAAACTAACAAATAATTAAATAATTGAAATGATATTTATTTGAATTTTAACCAACTAAATATTATAATATATAATATATATATATATATATATATATATATATATATATATATATATATATATGTATATATATATATATATATATATATATATATATATATATATATATATATGTATGTATATATATATATATGTATGTTATGTATATATATATATATATATATGTATATATATATATATATATATATATATATATATATATATATATATATATATATATATATATATATATATATATATATATATATATATATATATATATATATATATATATATATATATATATATATATTGTATGTATGTATGTATGTATGTATGTATGTATATATATATATATATATATATATATATATGTATATATGTATATATATATATATATATATATATAATTACCATTTCTGAATCAGTATCGAATAAGAATTTTTGCACTACACAGTTTTTCTAAAAACATATTTTCGAATATTTGGTTAGTATGGGCCAAGATTTGCTCTTTACTAGATTCCTGCTACACTGCATCCATGATAGGGACATGGTAGTATATTCTGTTTCTGACTTTTCCGTTTAAATGGCCCATAAGAAAAGCACTAATCTATTGTGATGATGGTAGATTTTGCCTCTCTATGTTCAACCATAACTTTATATATATATATATATATATATATATATATATATATATATATATATATATATATATATATATATATATATATATATATATATATATATATATATATATATATATATATATATATATATATATATATATATATATATATATATATATATATATATATATATATATATATATATATATATATATATATATATATATATATATATATATATATATATATATATATATATATATATATATATATATATATATATATATATATATATATATATATATATATATATATATATATATATATATATATATATATATATATATATATATATATATATATATATATATATATATATATATATATATATATATATATATATATATATATATATATATATATATATATATATATGTACAAACCTTTGCTTTCTGTTTAATTACTCTACAGGGAAGTTTTTGTAATGTTTGTCTGTATTTGAATTTTCTGCTAAAAAATCAAAATCATGTCGTTACCTGATTTGATAGTAAAGTACACACTAGACGCTCAATCATTTTGATCAAATCTTCCGTCAATCAATTGATTAAAGCCTGACTGACCGCCTAGGAACCGATTGAGACATTCAAACTTTCTATCAATCACCGTCAACGCTTGACTAAAGCGCCAAACAGGTTCCTAGATGGTCAATCATGCTTTAATCAATTGATTGACGGAATCTTTTGATCAAATGATTGACTGTCTAGGGTGTCCTTAACAATCGTCATGAATGTCATTATTTTATTTTATTTTTTATTTTTATTCGAAGCTGTCCTAGTAGACGCTTTGTGACTTTGAAGAACAATATTTGAAAAATTACTCTGATTAGCGGTGATTTTTTGTTTTTATCGTTTTTTTTCTTTGTTTCAGAATGACATTACAGCATATTGGCTTTTAGTAATGGCATTTAGGAGTTCACTAAGATGATGTACTATTCTGACTGAGGAAACATGCAATATGACGGGCCAAAGGCAGCTACTTCTTTTGAAAGTTTCAATGAAAACACTGACATCTCCGCCCAGTATCTTAAACCTGCTCCCTCGAAAAGTCTGCATAGATTTTAATTCTAGTTTCAGTGTTCGATCATGCAGAGTTAGGTCGTTTCGCTGTGGCTCTTATTTTGCTTTAAATTTACACTTATGTGGTATATTGTCTGATATCCCGATTGTGTTTTTTTCCTCGTAAAGTTGAGCAACAAATATTTGAATTAAAAAAACGTAACAAATTTGGCCTAATAAAGGGCTAAATTTTAGGTTATAACACTCTTCGCTATTTTTGGGCTGGTACTTTTTCCGGATTGGGCTGTGGGTTTCGCCAAAAACCTGGCAACTATGCTTCTAGACCGTTTATATCAAATAGTACCCCAAAATGAGACTTTTTTTTACCATGCCTTTAGTCGAACTCCAAATTTTCTGAAAAGAACGTGACTCAAAATAAATTTTCATACCGCAAGTTTTCACTCTCTAAAATTTATCGCATGATAGGTTTAAATTTTAAGACATAATAACATTTATCAAATGGTAGGTATGAATACAACTAACATTACCAACAACGCACTGCAGCACTTGGCTGCCTAAGGCCAACACAGCTGCGAACGCTTTACCTCTATTCCAACTTGTTCAAAGCGTCCCTCTTTAAATCCTCCAGAGAAGTTCCAATTTTTTTAAACTCCTTTCTTGCGACCTCTTCTCACTCCATTTGGGGACAACCTGCTTTTAATTTGCCCCTAAATGGATGGTCAGAAAGGAAGATCTCTGGGAATCTGTCTTCCTTCATTTGCAAAATGTGTCCTAGCCATTTTAATCTTTTTCTCATTATAGCTCTAGAAAATGAAATAGAGCCTTCTTTTTCATGCAGCTTATGGTTTGAAATACGGTCAGTCAAATGGGTACCTAGAAATATCCGAAGACAATTCCTCTGAAAAAAAAAAACAACTAACAAATCCTCCTCCGTCTTACGAAGTGCC